>NW_024082067.1:0-148509 GCF_003009895.1 Hyaena hyaena | reverse complement strand
CCTTCAGAGCATCCCCCTCAGGATTTCTTGTAGGGCTGGCTTCGTGGTGACAAATTCTTTCAATTTCTGTTTATTTGGAAAGGTTTTTATCTCTCCTTCTATTTTGAATGACAGGCTTGCTGGATAGAGGATTCTTGGCTGCATATTTTTACTGTTCATCACACTGAAGATCTGCCATTCCTTTCTGGCCTGCCAAGTTTCAGTAGATAGGTCTGTCATCACTCTGATAGGTTTCCCTTTGTATGTTAGGCCCTTTTCTCCCTAGCTGCTTTCAAAATTCTCTCCTTGTCCTTATATTTTGCCAGTTTCACTATGATATGCCGTGCAGAAGATTGATTCAAGTTACATCTGAGGGGAGTCCTCTGAGCCTCTTCTATTTCAACATTTACTTCTTTCCCCAGGTCGGCGAAGTTCTCTGCTATAATTTGTTCCAGGACTCCTTCAGCACCTTTCCCTCTCTCTTCCTCTTCTAGGATTCCTATGATACAGATATTATTCCGTTTGATTGTATCGCTGAGCTCTCGAACTCTTCTTTCCTGTTCCTGGATCAGTTTGTCTCTTTTTTTTGTCAGCTTCTTGTTTTTCTATAATGGTGTCTTCTAAATCACTTATTCTCCTTTCTGCCTCTTCAAGCCGTGCATTGGAGGCCTCTAATTTATTATGTATCTCATTTATCGCATTTTTTAATTCTTCATGCCTATTTTTATTTTCCATTCTGTCTGTAGCCATAGTTTCTTTGATGTCCCCTATGGTTTTTCAAGCCCAGCTATTAATTTTACCATTATTATTCTAAAATCTTGTTCAGTTATGCTGCTGATATCTGTTTTGAGCAGTTCATTAGCTGTCATTTCTTCTTGGAGTTTCTTTGGAGGAGAGGTCTTTCGTTTTGTCATTTTAGTTAGCTTTCCAGCTCTTGTTGGTTTTAAAGACCTGTTATGCTCTCTGTATGTATGAGTGCTGCTATATCCAAGAAGACTCTTTGACTTTCCAGGGCCTATCCTTTCAGAGAGTGTTCTTTGAATGGTATCTTTTGGTCTTTCTTGTTGGGACCTTGGTTATTTTATTTTCCTATTCGTAGTGATAGTTGGGACTCTCCACCTTTTGTACTCTGGCTTGTTTCTTGAGGTAGCTGTTAGAAGGCTTTCTCATTGGATTCTGCATCCTTTTTCTCCCAATCTCTCAGGTTTTGTATGGTTTCCAATGGCTTCAGATCTTTTCTGTGTGAAGTATGGGTGCGAGTGCAAGTACGGAGCTCCTTACTTCTCCGCCATCTTGCCCCTCTGGCTTATAATATTTCTATTCTGTTCTTCCACTGTCCTGTGAGCATGACTACACAGGACAATGGACCCCAATTAGGACTATGTGACACTGATGTCTACATCCATTTGAGATGAGATTTTGACTACTCTATGTGTGAACATAAGTTTATTTCTCTTGCATAAATAGCCAGGAGTGGGATTAGCACATGTGTTTTACTTTTATGAGAAGTTGCAAACTGTTTTCCAGAGTGAAGAAGCTTCATGCATATTCTTCATTACTTGGATCGTTTTCTCTGTACCAGTCATATGCTGATAACCAGGACCTCCCAAGAATAAAAGGATTATGTTAATGAGGACTATTTTGGGAGTAGGATGAAATTAGGAGGAAATAGCTTTCCAGAAGTGAGTTCCTCGAGTTTCAAGGAGCATAGGTGTGGAATGTATACATCCCTGATTTTCAGTTTAGTCCAGATTTCAGGTAGGGACGTAGTCACTGTGGCCAGCATTCAAAAGAATGCTGCTAAATTTTCTTTTATAATAGTAAATAGCATATGAAATGTCATCAAGTTCTATGTATTGTTTTTTAACTCAGTGTCTCAAGGCTTGGTTCAAGATCTCACCATACATATTTAGCAATAATTAGGGTTTATCTTGGGATTTATTAACCCAAAGCATTCAAAATTTGTAATTATATAAGTATGCATAATTTATAGCAGGGTTACTTTGCATGGGGATCCTTTAGCTCAAATTAATGAATATTTGTATAATATTCAATAGTTTTACCATACAAAATAGCTATTTTGTAATTATCTCCTCTCATAGGAGAAGAAAAATTTTGGCTCAAGTTTACTTCCACTTGGGAATCCTTTAGCTCCAGAGGTCTTGGGATGCCTCACATGAGGTCTAGACAAATGAGAACTAAGTACCAGTTGTTCGAGTTGTGCTCTCATCTATGGGAATAGGTTGAGAATGATTTCGGCTAAATCCCACCAGAGTTATCCATGAAAGATTGCTGAATAGGGCTTAAGGCATAAACTCAAGGCCATCAGCATCCTTAAGCCTTTTAAGGATGTTAAACTGTTTTTACTTCAGTTTTCTCCCAATTCTCTATGTTCATTTGAAGTTTCAAGTCACTTTGTTTTTGTTGCACTAATGCCTTTGCCTCTTCTTTCTGGCTCATTCCTTATTTACCATGTTTGGGGCAGAGCCCAAGTGAAGCTTCTCAGTGAAGCTTCCAGTAGCTCCTTTGAATCATATTAGGAGTAATGTATTTTGCAAACTAATCATGTGATCTAACTTTGATGTGCATGTAGTAACATTATTAAGATAGTATTAAGATACCATGTAGTAAAAGCACATAAAAGCCATTATGCACATGTAGAACTAAAGAAAAGATACTCTTTTCCAACATAATTTTTAGCTCTTCTTTCCTTTCTGAATAACAGCAAGTTGGATTTGGCAAAAAAAAAAAAAAATGTTGAGGATAGGGAGTATTTCTGTCTTACTTTCAGGTTTTGCTGCATGATATGGATATTTAAGTTTAATAGCTTTCCTTATCTTGACTCATTAGACTTCATAAATATCTTTATTCTATCCTTGAAAATCCATGAGGATTCTAGAAAAGCTCCTGACTGGAAATGGCGTAGTATTTGGTACTTCAATCTAACTTCAGGTTTTCTGTGCCACTGTGGCTGCCTGATTTCCTTTCCTCTTCTTTGTAACTCTCCTAAAGGTCTTGGCAAACTGCATCTTTACTCCGATCTCTTTAGAGTCACATTAAGTTTAAATACCAAAAACTCTTTTCCCTAGCAATTATTTTCCTGTCTCAAAATTACATCTTTTACAGAATGAGGTTACGTAGGGAAGTATCTGTTAATACATATCAGCTCAGATCAATATGCATGCTTAAGTAGTTTTCTTAAGAGTGGTAATTAAAGGAGTAACTTTTAACTTTCTGTAAAGAAAATGGTTGCTGAGTGAAGTTGAGTAAACGCAGAGAAATAATTGTGTTTGCAGCTATTAAAAGTTTTTAGGTATTAATGTCCACGTAGTACAACTATGACTGACCAGATCTGCTTAAAAGGGTATCCTGTAATTCTTTTAGTAGAGACTGTTTTGGTACAAACTAAGTATAATACTGATCCTAGTGATACGGCCTAGGTTAATCTGCAAAGATCGTACATCTTAATTCAGTTTTAGGGCATCCTCGGCAAGATGATTTTGATTAATTAACATCAGCTTCTTGACGTTAGGTCTGGAATTTAGTGCTCTGAATTTTAAATACCAGTAATTTTGTGATTTTTGAACTATCCCATTTCTCTGCTCTAACTTTTGTTTTTCTGGGGGATAAATTACTTGATATAATGATAGTCTTTAAATATTGTTTTCCTTCAATAAAACTGCTCTCCTGCATGAATAATTATTTTTTATTTGGAGGTTATAATTCAATGCCAACATTGTTTATTTTATAGCTCATATTTTTTATCTTTAGCCGTTGGGAGCTTTTTTAGGTTGTCTTCCGTATATTTTTTGAAATATCAAATTTTCCAAGCTCATCTTGAATTTTCTCTGCCTTTAGCCTTAGCATCGGCTATTTTCCAAGGAGAAATAAATTATTCATTTTAATGAAGAATGATATTTAGAGAGCGTTATCTGGGCACTGCGTGTGCTCATTGCTGCTGGGGGGGGGGGTGTTACTGCCACCAAGGCCTCTAAACGACAGGGTAAGCATATATTTGTACGTATATGACTATGTATACACATATATCTGTGCTTGTTTGTCTTTGTGTATATAATAATTATGAATTTATAATAATATATCTGATTCTAATGTAGTACCATAGGGTTCATTCTAGCCTTCCTTCTTGCTTATTTGTAACTTATGTTTTTCTGACAGTGAGTACCCTGACTCTTATCTATCTATCTATCTATCTACTATATATAGATAATATACCATATATAGATAATATACTATATATATATGGTATAATAATTCCAGAATTGTTAACCTGTATTCTGATTCTGTGAGAATCAGATTTGTCATCAAGAATATAGTGTTTAGGGGGGCGCCTGGGTGGCTTAGTCGGTTAAGCGTCTGACTTTCGCTTAGGTCATGATCTCGCGGTTCGTGGGTTCGAGCCCCGCGTTGGGCTCTGTGGTGACTGCCAGCTCAGAGCCTGGAGCCTGCTTCGGATTCTGTGTCTCCCTCTCTCTCTGACCCTCCCCTGCTCACGCTGTCTCTCTCTCTCTCTCTTAGAAATAAATAAAACATTAAAAAGAATTAAAAATAAAAGAATATAGTGTTTAGGGGCGCCTGGGTGGCTCAGTTGGTTAAGCATCCAACTCTTGGATTTGGCTCAGGTTGTGGTCTCATGGTTTGTGGGATCGAACCCCATGATGGGCTTTGTACTGATAGTACGGAGCCTGCCCCTCCCCGGCCCCTCCCCTACTCTATCTCAAAATAAATAAATAAACTTAAAAAAAAAAGTACAGTGTTTATATGTAGTTTTGGGGGTCTTTAATCTTACAGTATCCGGTCAGTACACTGTTTTTCAAAGTTATTTAGATAAACTTCTCCCCGCCAAACCCCAAATTCCCTTCAGCGAAGTTACACCAGATATTTGTAATGCAGTTAGATTAATTTCAGAATGAGTTACTGTGTGATAATGAAGTTATAGACATTATAGCTTATATAACCAAAGAACATAGTAGCAATGCAGTAGAGGTACTGAGAAAAAATGAGTTAAACCTGAACATGTACACTTTTATACCTTAAACTGTACTTTAGAAAATTCTAGAACATAACAGAATGCACAAGCATGCTTTCCATTAGCTATCAGAGTGATGATGTCATCATACATCGTTTAGTCTCTGGAAAATTGTACCATACATTTATGAAGAATGGGAGTGAAAAGGACAACTTACATTTTAGCTTATTATGAAAATAGCCATGTGTCTGTCCACTGCCACACATTGAGAACTACTGTATTAGGCTGTGACTTGTCACTGACAGGTTGGATTAAAGGAGAAATATAGGAAAGAGTAACTAAAGGTTCAAATTCTTAGGTGTCTCAGTCATGGAACTTTAGCAAAGTGAGAACATCTTAGTCTTTGTTAAAATAATTGAGAGGCAAACCAGAGCCACTCTGTATACCTTTGCTATTTGTTTTTACCAATAGGGCCCATGAACTTTTTTTTTCTTCCAAGATTTTATTTAGCTTCAAGTTAGTTAACATATAGTGTAGCATTGGTTTAGGAGTAGAATTTAGTGATTCTTCACTTACATATAACACCCAGTGTTCATCATTAAAAGTGTCCTCCTTTATATCTATCACCCATTTAGCCCATCCCCCACCCACATCCCTCCATCAACCCTCAGTTTGTTCTCTTAATTCTCTCTCTTAAGAGTCTTTTATGGTTTGCTTCCCTCTCTGTTTTATTTTATTGGCCCATGAACAGTTTGATAAACATTTATTATCAAAATTTGGTAATGCAGTAGAGTTTTGTCATCAGTGAGCAGGGAAGCCAATAATCAGTTATCTAAATAGAATGAAAGGGTTGCTACTAATTATTATTCAGAGCGAACAGATGCAAAACAGGTTTGTTCCAGGGGACAAACCAGAATATAAAGTCATCTTATATTTGAAACATATGTTCTGGATCGTGGTGGGTTTCCAAATCTGTGAGCACTGTAGTTTATACATTTCTCACATTAAAGACTCAGTAAAGTTTAAATTCCTGAGGGTTGCTGAATTTGTATGATAAATAGCAACATTCAAGCAAGGATGAGATTTGAATGATGAAATTTTGGTTGGCTCACTCAGTAACCAAGTTACTTCTGTGTATCAGTTTTGACATAATGCAATCTATTTTATATACGATGGAATTGAATGAAATGAAATAATGAAAAGCATTATCTGGTCCTAAATTATATGTAGTTGCTGTTAGTATATTCTCTTGACGGTACGAAGGCTTCTCATCAATGCCCAACATATAAAACAGGTACCTGTTTTCATAAAGAGGTTATGAAAAGAGTAGGAGAACGAATCTCTAGCCCAATAGCTTCTTATTATTGGTGTTATAATTTTGGTTATATGTAAATGTGTTATATTAAACAGGAATAATGTTGACAGTCTTATGAAGAAAAATATTTAAGATCGTATCTTTATAAAGGTATATTTGGTGGCAGAGATGGCCAATGAAAACACATTTGATACAGTTTATCTCTTTTTTTATCTACTAGTGGCTGAAGACCAATGCAAATACCTTGAACGGAAACAACAGAATGAAATATTTATGAGGATTGGTTTAGAAAAATCTTTGGGAAGTAGTTACTCTCTTTACAATGTTTTCATTTGGGTTTTGCAATGCTGAGGGATTGTTATGTGTGGTGTTTATTCTTTTAAGAGAGAAAGAATCCTCCCCAGACAAGCAGAGAGCTGACACATGGACATGAAGGAGTGGTCTCAGAGCGGCCACTGTCTTGCTTTGGGTAGTCTTGAGGCAGCTACCCCAACTTACCTTCAGTTGGTAAAGAATGGATTATAGTAATACTGCACTATTCCCCAAAAGCCTTTAACAAGAGTAATTAATATGAATTATTGCAAAGCAGCAAGTTTCTATTTTATGGCCCTCCATGGGCCTGAGTATTCAGTTTCCAAGTTGTTTAGGATCCTCACATTGCCTTCTTTCTTATGCTGCATGTCTTTTTGGATATTTCTTCCTGAAATCATGCTTTCATGGAGAAAGGGAAAATTGGTTAGTCTTTTTTTTTGTAAGCTTTTTTGTTAGTAAGTCAGGTTAATATCCAACATTTACTGAAAAACTATTTAAGTGTGTTTAAAATACAATAGCCATTTCTTCCCACACTCCTGAAAGACTATGTTTTCAAGTCACATTCCCCCAAAACTCCCAGTCACAAAGTACTCCATCTGCAAAGCACTTTATTCTGCCAAGCTTTGGATTGGGGGATGCTGAGCTCATTTCTTTAATAGAATGTCACATTTAAAGCCTTTATAAACAAGTTCTAGCTCTGCGTGTTTTCTTTAAATTGTAAAAAGTAATAAACTGTGATATATAATTATTTCAATATACATGGCTTCTAAAAAAACCTTTTCATTAAAATTCTATTAAATTAGTTCAAAGTCTCTATAGTTTGATTGAATCTGTGGAGCTTGTCTTTCTTTTAGTCACTGTTTTTCCTTTTGTTTGTCTGTTTTAATTGTTTTTTTGTCTAAACCTCCTGAAGTTGCTTTCTTTGGGAGACATTTTATTACTCAATTAAAGATGTTTATTTATTGTGTGTGTGCGTGTGTGTGTGTGTGTGTGTGTGTGTGTGAAAGAGTAGGGGAGGGGCAAAGAGTGAGGGAGAGAGAGATTGAATACCAAGCAGGCACCCTGCTTCATGGAGCCCTACACAGGGGTCCATCCCAGGAACTGTAAGACCGTGACCTGAGCCAAAATCTAGAGTCCTACACTCAACTGACTTGAGCCAATCAGGTGCTCCAGGGAGACATTACCTTTACAATGAAGAAATGTAGGATGGTGGTAAGGATGTGAGCTTTGGGTCTGCTTAGGTTCAAGTGAGGATAATAATTGGGCCTTCTTCACAGGCAAATTACAAATATTAAATAAGTTGATTCATGTAAAGTGCTTAGAATTATGATTGATATGAAGTAAGTATTTAATACAATTTTGAGGGCCTACTATAATTCAGCGCTGGTGGTAAACACTCAGGGATATAGCTAAACTAAAAAGAGAACAGGTCATTGAGAACTGAGTTTAGAAGGTGAAGTGCACCTTGAAACAATAAATGGAATGGAATGCAAATGGAAACTGCATTGTACTGACATCATACTGGTTACAGAGGTGGTATAAATGTCGGGTAGTTCTTCAAAGTCTTCCTAGAGGGGTAGTATTACAACTCATCTTGAACTTAGGCTGGATAATGAAGAACAATCAGCAGGCCTTTGTGACTTTGGAAAGGCAGCAGGTGGCATCCTGGGCAGGTGGGGTCCCGATGCCCTTGCTGGAGTCCTCCCTAGGGGCTTGCCCGGGGTCATCTTCTCAAGGCATTCTAATGATTTAGAAAGTTCAAGGAATTAAACGGCTTTTTGCCCAAACTAGGTAGAATAGATTTATATATTTTTTTCAGTAGAACCGTGATAAATATAGTGGCTTATATTATTTTTTTCCATATCACTTTTAAGAAATCATATTCCTGACAGCTGTCTGCTTCTAATCTTGGTCATCTGTTTACTGTCAGTCTACAAATAAGGTAGGCATCACATCTATACTTCTTTTTTTAAAAATTTTAATGTTTTACTTATTTCTGAGAGAAATAGAGACACAGTGTGAGCAGGGGAGGGTCAGAGAGAGAGAGAGACACAGAATCTGAAGCAGGCTCCAGGCTCTAAGCTGGCTGTCGGCACAGAGCCCGACGCGGGGCTCGAACCACGAACTGTGAGATCATGACCTGAGCCGAAGCCAGACACTTAACTGACTGAGCCACCCAGAGACCCCACATCTATACTTCTTAAATGCCAAGTCCATCCTTTTTTGGATCATATTTTTAAAGTGTATTTTAAATATACATTAGTATCTATTTGTACATTTCAAAGAACTTAACCTTAATGAACTCCAACTTGCTTAAATGTGAAATATAGACACTAATATCTATTATATATGATATATATAATATACATGTTACATATATGCTGTGAAGAGACAAAATAATTGTTTTCATCAAAATGCTTTGAAAACTGCAAAGGATTGTGGTAAACATTAGACACTAAACCTATCTTTTCTATGATCAAATCTTCAGTATTTTTTTGTAGTAAAGCACATAAAAGGTACTGTTTCTGAGATCACATAATTAGCGATAGAAACAGGCATAAAAGTACATACATTAACCTAAATATTTGGTAATCTAAGTGGAAACTTAATGCACATCTCTGTTATACTACCATTTTTCTCTGTATGCTTGTTTGGAAAAATACATTAATGAAAGCATTATGGTGCAGTATGATTTTTTTTCTAAATAGATACTTCAAGTCTTTAAATATTTTGCATTTGTTTTCTGATCATTCTAGACATTTTCTCATCTTGAAGTGTTAAAGAAACCCTCTGAATTTGTAGGATTTTCTTGTGCTTCTATTGTGTGAATTAGTTCTTTTGTAATGTGTTTTTGTAAAGTAATGTAATGAGGTTTTGAGAACATTTTTATGGCCTAAGAATCATCTTAACATGTTTGTGTGGTTCCTTTAAGATTCTTATTGTTTTTAACATTTTGTAATAGACTAAACAGGATTATATTCAAGTCCCTTACTGTTGAACACAGGCAAATGATTTCACTGCTACAAGAACCTTAAAGGACTTTCCAAATAACTTTCTAAATAAGCAGCAAATATGGGGCACTTGGGTGGCTCAGTCAGTTAAGCGTAGGACTTCTGCTCAGGTCACGATCTCACAGTTCGTGAGTTTGAGCCCCACATTGGGGTTTGTGCTGACAGCTCAGAGCCTGGAGCCTGCTTCAGATTCTGTCTCCCTCTCTCTGCCTCTCCCCTACTCATACTCTGTCTCTCTCTCTCTCTCAAAAAATAAACATTAAAAAATTAAATATATAGCAAATGCAACCAATAATTGAGTTCTCACTTAGATTAAAAAATAGTATCAGTGATGTCAATATCTTCAGTATCTTTTATCTCATTTTACAATTTTTTTTCTTTTTCTAATGTAGATGCAGCCATATACATCCTTATTATCTGTTTTCATTCCAATGGGAAATATATAAGCACCAAGAACCAAGTTTGGATGAAACTGTTATTGTATTGAATCCCTGTTAGAATATTTAATCACATAGTTAATCACAGATTGACTCAAAATACTAAAGTTATGAGTTCCTTTAAAAGAATACTTTGAAAAGGATTTTGGATATCCTTTTATGTGGGCAGCATTCAAGGAATGCAAAAACTGTATGTGACAGAGACCATATATTTCCCTTTAATAGTAATAATTTGTTTCCTTAAAAAATCAATAAGACAAAGATAAACAACCACCACTATATCTACTAGTAAACTTTTCTGTAAAAAACACAACATCCAATAGCTCTAAAATTTTCTTAAAATGACTGTTTAGCTCCCATTGCCTCTGGGCTGTTCCCATCTGGGTTGGCCTTGCTGATCACAGCTAGGTTTACTTACGTATCTATCATCATCATCTGGTGTGGTGGCTAGGCCTGACTGGTTCTCCATGGCCTCAGTCATATGTTTGGCAAATGCCTGGAATGACCAAAGAGCAAGTGGACCACATATCTCTCAACATGGGTTTTAAATGCAGCAATATGGCAAACCCTATTCTTGTTCCAAGCATTAAAAACAAATTCTTGGTAACCTTTTGCTTGCATAATAATACTTGCTAAAGTTCCATTAGGTGGATTAAGTCACATGGCTAACCCAGATTCAAGGACTGGGGAAATGGACTCTTCCTCTTGATGGGAGGAGAAGAGTTGGTGGGCATTTATGTAGTCTGTCTCAACATCATTCAATACCCTTTGAAAATATTGGGGCGCCTGGGTGGCTTAGTCGGTTAAGCATCCGACTTTCGCTTAGGTCATGATCTCGCGGTTCGTGGGCCCCGCGTCGGGCTCTGTGCTGACTGCCAGCTCAGAGCCTGGAGCCTGTTTCAGAGTCTGTATCTCCCTCTCTCTCTGACCCTCCCCTGCTCACGCTGTCTCTCTCTCTCCCCTAAAAATAAATAAAAATATTTAAAAAAAAAAAAAGAAAGAAAATACAATCACTCTCCAAATTTCTGTAAAGCTACATGCACAAAGCTGCAATGATCAAAGTATTAGTAATAAAGTAGATGACCTTCTATGGACTAAATGTTTGTGTTTCTAAAATTTGTATGTTCAAATCATACCCCTTAAGGTAATGTTATTAGGAAGTGGGACCTTTGGGAGGTAGTTAGGATTAGATGAAGTCATGGAGGTGAAGGCTTCATGAATGGGATTAGTACCCTTATAGGAGTCACCATAGAGCTCACATCTGCTCTCTGTTCTAGGCCATGTGAGGGTACAACAAGAAGTCAGCAGTCTGCAACCCAGGAGAGAGCTCTCACCAGAGCCTGACCATGCTGGCACCCCAATTTCTGACTTCCAGCCCCCAGAATGGCAAGAAATAAATTTCTGTTGTTTATGAGGTACTTAACTGTGTTACTTTGTTATAGCAGCCTGAACTGACTGAGAAGATGCCCTTACTGCTGAGAAGTACTTTCTGTAAGATTAACAAGACACTTATTGTAGAGAAGCTGCTATTAATGTGCACATATTAATGTGCACACCCTAAGAAATCATCTAAATCTTAATTCTTCGCAGAGGTTTGGTCAGAAGTTAGTTTTTCAAAAGCTAATGTAGGTTAAGCCCATAAAAAGATAAAGGTACACTTCCTGGATTGTATTTTCTTCTGGAATGAAAATATATTTAATGATAATTGTATATAGAGATCTCTATGTAATATATTAATGTATTATATATAATATATAATAACATACATATTTTATTTTCTCTAACAATTATTGGTATATTACACTGCAGGGTTTAATTTTTTAAAATATCTATGTTTATTCATATTGGTGGGAACATGTACAAAGTGGCCATGATGACAGAGATGGAGTCTATGCCTAGGCGTAACATCATAGGTCTTGACTTATCTAGGTGGATATAGCTTTGTGGCTGTTGAATGTCTAACCTTCCAACAACCAATGTTGAGCCCCACATATGGGAATGGTTGAACAAATTGGGTTTTTTCACTGCCAAAAGGCCAATACCTCTTTTGAGAGGAATATAAACATACTGCAGGTAATGGTTTGCCTGCAGGGTCTCAGCCATCACCTGTATCTGAGAGTATTGTGTTTGAACCACTGTCATGGAATTCTCAGAAAGCATTATATCAGATGAAGAGACCCAATTTATAGCAATGATGTATGGAAATACACCTATGAACACGGAATTCACTGGTCATATGACATTTTGCACCATCCAGAAGCTGCTGCCTCATAGAGGGTTAGAATAGATTGCTGAAGGTCTGGTGAAGTTTTGTTTAAAGGTAATATTTTAGTAGCATTGGGAGGCATCCTCTAGATCTCTGTCTATACTATAAGTAAAAGACTTTTGTATGATTTTGATCCTCAAAAAGGATAGTACTTGGATCTGGGAAACAAGGGTGGTATAAGCTGGACCCATCATTGCCATCATTCCTATTAACTAGGTTGGAGAAATGTGGGTGCCTGGTTTCTAGAACTCTGGGTTATTGAATTATAAATCACAAATTCCACATCTTCCTCCTGGCAGAGGTAACTGACTCTTATCATCAGGGGAGTGTATGGATATTATTACAAATTGAGGGCAGGAAGAAATGTATTTGGCTAGCCAGCAATCCACTGAGTACTGCCCTTCTTAGTACTCTCCTGCACAGTTTTTTAAATAGTCAAAATAATTTATTTTGTTTATGAATATGGGGCTTGACTTGGCCCAGGTAGGCTGTTCTTACTCAAGTTTTCTCCTACTGTTGTGTTCATATAGTGGCTAGGACTAGAGTCATCTCAAAGACTTCTTCACTGATGTTTTTGGAGCATAGTCTGGGGAGACTCAAACAGCCGTGGGCTGAAAAAGCTGGGAGTCTTCTGGCATCTCTCTCTCTCTCTCAATAGCTCATTTATTTTTGTTGCTGTTCGAAAAATTGCTGTTGCAATACTTTGTTGAATGAATATACTACAATTTATTGATCCATTCTACTGCTGACGAGCATTTGCATTTTTTCTAGCTTGGGGCAATTATGAATAGTACTGGTATTAGCATTCTTTTTAAAAAATGTTTATTCATTTTTGAGAGAGAGAGAGAGTGGGTGGGAGAGGGATAGAGAGGGGAAGACAGAGGATTTGAAGTGGACTCTGGGCTGTCAGCACAGAGTGGGGCTCAGACTCACAAACTGGAGATCATGACCCGAACCAAAGTCAGACGCGCAACAGACTGAGCCACCCAGACACACCCCTGGTATAAGTATTCTTAAATGCATTTCGTGGCACACATATGTGAACATTTCTCATATATATACCCACAGGTATATATTACAGGTTTAAACTGAAAATTAATATCTTTCAAAAACTGTTCTAGTATATGTTTGAACAGAGTAGTGATAAAAGTTTCAACTGCTGTTCCCTTTGCTTTCTTTCTTTCAACTGTTTCTACTTCTACTATGAACACAAGGGTTTTTAAATATCTCTGTGATCTGGTGCTAACCACAATTGTGAAATGAATCATTTGCCTTCTTGAATTTGGCCATCTTTTAAATATAAATAAATCCATCATTCTCTGGATGAAATCGTTGACTGTGTCAACAGTTTTCTGTAATTGAAAATCTTTGAGTTGTGCCTGGAATTTATAAAATCTTTTTCTTAGGATGTAGTCAATCCATCCATCATCCATCTATTCATCCGTTCACTATTTAGTTCAGTGGGCCCAATGAATCCTAAGAATCTTATAAAAAACAATATACTTAATAGTGACTACAACATCATTCACCCCTATGATGGGAGCAAAACAAGTATGACCACTATCATTACTTCTGATATTCAGTATTTTGGTTGAGTTCTTAGCAAGTGTAAAAAGGCCAGAAATGGAAATAAATGTTATAGAACTAGGAAAAAGAAATAAAATTGCTATGGTTTGCAAGTGATATAGTGCTGTTAATAGAATATCCAAAAGAATCTGTAGACAAATATTTAGAACATGAGTGAATTAATAAGGGTATCCAGATTCAAAATCTACATACAAATATCAATTTAACTCCAATGTACCAGAAACAGATGGGTATAAGATAAAATTAAAAATTGATACCATTAGCATAGTATCTTAAAATACCTAATGTTTATGAATAATTCTAATGATTTCTACACAGAAACTTACAAATTATTATTGAGAAAATGAAACTAACTTAAAGGAATAGAAGTGCATATGTTCAATAAATGAAAAACTCAATGTTTAGGTGTCAATTTTTCTCTCAATTATTTTAATATTCAGTGCAATCTCAACTGAAGGTGAACAGACTTTCCTGTTAAAAATGACAAGCCAATGCAAAACTTTAGTGAACCTAGGGTAGGCAAGACCATCTTGAAGAAAAGGATTGGAGGGATTTCACCTAACACATATCAACTTACTAAAAGCAATGGTATTAAGACAGTACTGAACACAGATAAACAAGTACACCAATGGAATAGAATAGAATCCAGAAAAATACCTACACATATTCATACTGCCAAAAAGTGGCATTTCAATGTAATGAGGCAGGAGAAAGATGGTTTTTTTAATAAGTGGTACTGAAGCAATTAGACATATGTAAGATAAAAAAAAAAATCTTGACTCCTACTTCACACCATACACAGAAATCATTCCATACAGATTGCAGATCTAAATGTCAAAAGTAAAACAAAAAAGATTCTGAAAGAAATCCAAGGAGATTATGTTCATAAGTTTGAGGTAGACAACCATTTCTTTAAAGACACAGAAAGCGCTAACCATAAAGGGAAAGATTGGTAAGTACTAGTGTATTGAAACTAATAACTATTATTCATCGAAAGATATTAGTCAAATGTTAGAGAATTCAAGCCACACAGTAGAAGAATATATGTAAATGCACATAACTGACAAGGTACTCACATTTAAAATGTATGGATATCCTACAAATCAATTAAAAGAAACACGTAATCCAACAAAAAATTGAGCATGTGTCTCAAGTAAGCACTTCATAAAAGACTAGATTAATATGACCAATACATTTTTTAAAAGGTACTTAACTTCACTGGTCCTAAGTAAAGAATTAAAAGAATAATATAACTTAATGTCCTGGCAGGGGCCAGGTCAGCTATTGTGAAAAAGACAGACAACCCAAAAGTTGTTGAGGATGTGGAACAACCAGAAACAATAGAAGAATAAATTACTGCAACCACTTTTGAAACTTGTTTGGCAGCATCTACTAAGGCTGAAGATACATATCACCTACAGCTCTATGACCAGTGCATCTGAAGACAAATGTAAGAATACCTCATAGCATCACTTTTCATAATGACCCAATACTGGAAACACCCATGTTCAACCACACACTGTAATATGATAACCACATACAATGGATTACTATATCACATTAATCTAACATACCAACTTTCAAATCTCATACAGTAAAAGAAGTTCCCAGTGACTCTTTTCAAATGTTACTTAAAGTTTTGATTCCAATTTTATTTTTGGTGATGAGCTATGGATTTGACATAGTCTTAGAATAAGAATAGAAAAATTTCTGTCATCATATAGTAGATCATGTGTTATACATTAGAGATGGTGTGTAGGGAAATAACTTGGGTGAAAATGTTCAATGTCTGTTTCTGATAACTGGTTTAAGTGTTGTACACAATTTTATAGAAAAAGTCATATTTCATATAAAATTAACCTTCCTCTTATTAACAAAAGTTTGCTAGATACATGTCATGATCATTTCTCAATAAAATGAAATGTATAGCATTTGTAGCTCAAAAGAATGAGACAAGCTGAATTGTGTTTCAGCTTTTTAAAACTGCATAATATTTTTTCTCCCTTGTAATACCAAGCACCTACATAAATTTTCAGTGTAGCATTATAGCGCTGTGATTTCTGATATATATACATTCTATACAATGTCCTGAGCCTTAAGCATTGTTTGAGAGATAGGATTTAATATAAATAATAAGGTTATAATCCAGGCAAATAAACTGTAAAGGGAAGACTTTCTCTCATAATGCTTCTAATTAATAGCTTACTTATTTTGCTATAAAGGATGGATTTTAACTAGAAGCTGGCAAGGAAATTATACAACTTCTATTCAATCTTCTTAAAGCAACTGTCTAGCAATTGAGTAATCTAAATGAATTGGAGTTTGTGATTCTGATTTTACTTCTTTCTGTGTGTTGTCTCAAATTTTATTAGAAGCTGACTGAAGCAGATAGTTATTATTATTATATTCTAGGAATTGCTTAGAAACTTAAAACTCATCATATCTAATTTAATTCCTAGAAAACTCTTGTAAAATAATTATCATTCCCATTTTACCAAAGTAAACTAAAATTCAGCGAGATCATACACTGGGATTTGAACAATGGCCTCTATGAATCCAAACTTTATGCTTTAATAATTGCATTCCTTTGTTTAATTCCTTTGTTATTTTAACCATTAATTTCTCATTATATGTCAGTCATGGCCTTGGATTTTGAGATTGCATTTGTCAATAAGCCAACCAAGATTCTTGCTTTCATCAGCTTTCAGTCTGATAGTAGAGACAGATATAAAGCAAATGAGCAAATAAATAAACAAGAAGGATATCAGATAGTGATAAATGTATGAAGGAAATTAAAAGAAGATGATATGATAGAGATTGAGAGATCAGGGACTGTATCTAAGAGGATACAATTGTAACTGAGATCTGATTGACAGTAATTACCTACCCATGGCAAGATCAGAAGGAACTCTTTCCAGGCAGAGTTCCTGGAAAGAACAAAGGCATTACAACTAATGTAAAAGCCCAAAGGCAAGAATCCAGTCCTATGGACGGAGGAGGGTTAATATGGTTGAATTAGAGTGGGTGATGTAAAGCATAAAGCAAAATGAATCAAGGAGGCAGGCAGAATACAATCATTTAAGACTTTGTGAACTAGGGAAATAATTTATATTTTAAGTGTGATAGAAAACCACTGGAGTTTTTTTAACTGGCTGTTGTGTGGATGATAAATTTTTTATCAGAGTAAAGCCTAAGGATCCAGCTTGGGGATCTCTGTAGTGATATAGATGAGAGACAATGTTAATTAAATGTAGGAGGTAATGCAGATGGAAAGAAAGTTTTTAAGGCAGAGTTGACAGGACTTTTAAACTGATTAGATTGGTGGGAAGGAAAGAAAAGAATCAAAGTTAGCTAATTGGCTTAAGCAACTTGTTGGATGGTAGCACCATGTATTGAGATGTAGATCAGAGGAAGAGTTAGTTTTGGGGGTGTTATGACCACCTCCTATTGGTCCCATTGGTGAAGGAAAGATCCTATCCTGTAAAATCTAGGAGATGGTCAAACACATAACACCTGATACTGGACAGATGAGATTGACAGAAGTTTCTGAGTCATGTATCCTCAGCCCAGGGGAGGAGGGCACTGCATGCTGGGGTAGGCCATATAGGTGTTGTACTTGAGAGGCAGGTGAACCAGGACTCTGGAAGGCAGGCCTTGTAGTAACAGGTGGGTTCAGGGCCCATGGTTCCTGCAGAGGATATGATTAGCTTGTTTGAAGAATTTCATGGGTTAGCAGGAGGTGAATCTGTCAGGTTGAGGACCACGTGGCAGAGCCCAGGGGGCGGGTGGTGCAGCTGGTCCACCTGATAGGGGAAGTACTCAGAAGGGGAACCTGTCCCACTGGGTAGGGACACTTCTGGCAAGAGCAAAGGAGCTCACCGTTAGACTTTTGGGACCCTGTGAGACTCAAAGACATCAAGACAGCACTTAAAATTTTATTTTATTTTATTTTTTTAATAGTTTATTGTCAAGTTGGTGTCTTTTGTTTTGTTTTGTTTTTATTTTTTATTTTTATTTTTATTTTTTTCTTGTAATTTTTTAAAATAGTTTATTGTCAAGTTGGTTTCCATACAACACCCAGTGCTCATCCTCACAAGTGCCCTCCTCCATGCCCATCACTCCCCTTCCCCTCTCTCCTACCCCCATCAACCCTCAGTGTGTTCTCAGCATTCAAGAGGCTCTCATGGTTTGCCTCCCTCCCTCTCCCCAAGACAGCACTTGAAATTTTAGTTCTTTTTTCTAAAAAAAAATTTAAATGTTTTATTTATTTCTGAGAGAGAGGGAGAGAGAGACAGCATGAGCAGAGGAGGGTCAGAGAGAGAGGGAGACACAGAATCGGAAACAGGCTCCAGGCTCTGAGCTGGCTGTCTGCAGGGCTTGAACCCACGAACCATGAGATCATGACCTGAACCTAAGTCCGACAATAACTGACTGAGCCACTCAGGTGCCCCTAGTTCTTATAATACAGAGGGATAATTGAGTTCTTTTGGCCATATTATATTTGAGATGCCTGTGTGAAGATTCTGTTCTCTTGGAAATATCAAGTTGGATAAACAAAACTAGAACTGGAGTTAATGATTTAGGAGATAGGGATATGTATCTAGTGGTCAGAATTGGAGGTAATGCTTTAAGATATATAACTAGAGATCAGTATTGGAGGTAATGATTTAGGAGATAGGGTTATGTTAAATGATAGGCCTGGGTGGGAAAGTATGTAGACAAAGAAGAGAAAAGCGCCCAGGATTTAGCTTTGGATACATTTCCACATTGAGAGGAATATCAAAGAGACCAAGAAGAATAGCTGGAGGGAGAGGGAGAACATGGGAGGGTGAAGTACTGTGATCCAAGAGAAGCACTTCAAGCACTTCAAGAAGGAAGCAAATGCTCCTGAGTTGTCTTGTAAAATAAGTAATCTTTGGATTAACAATCTGATAATCTTGAGCAGAGAGTATCTGTGGAGTTGTGGGAAATGGAGAGAACATTGGGCATTATTTGCTGGTCCTCATTTATAGTTCAGTGAAACCATGGTGTTTACTAGTCTCTAGCATTTTGTTATTGTTTAATTTTGACAGGAGCAACAACAAAAATCCCTTATGGAATCTGAGGCATGTGCATATAGAAAATAAGCATTCATTCTTTTTTCCATAGGAAGTTCACCTTATTTCTCTTTCAGAGGCCACTGTACAAATTTGTGGGGTGTTTCTTATCTAACAGGGTAAGTGCTTATCACCTAAGAAAATGCAATAGGGCAGAAAACTACCACAAGGCCCTGCCTCCTTGCATGTCACACTCCCTCAATACCTATGCTGAGGCCTTGCTAACCTTGTAGTTTCACAAACAAGACAGGTTCCTGCTTCAAAATATTTGCATATACTTTTATCTGTGCCTGAAAAAATAATCTCTCATTTTCTTCTGGATAATCAGGATCATCCTAGGTTTCTGTTTAAATGTCTGTTTCTCGGGAAAACTTCCCTGGCCTCTCAGATTAGGTTATGTTTCCTGGCTAAGCATTCTCCTTGTGATTTTTCCCCTTTACAACTTTTTGATAGTCATAATTAAATGCATATCTAGGTAATTATTTGAGTACCATCTCTTCACTTGTGCATAAGTTCTAGGAAGTCCTGATCTCTACTTTGTTCTTAATGATATTTCTAGCGTTTGGCACAAATCCTGGCATAGCATGAATGAACACTACATATTTTGCTCTCTTCTCAGTCAGAAGTAGAAGTGGAAGGGATTAATTTAACAGTAGGATAAGAACAAAGCCCATTTCAATTTTTTAATTTTACCTATGCTTAAGATAGCTTATTGGACTAGTTTTTTTTAGAGTATTAGTATTGTGTGTTCAACTTCGCTCTTAAAAAACTATTCAAAATTTGAACTGTCATATTAACTTAAATAATAATAATTCCAAGGAGAGCAACACTAATTAATATATAATTCTGCAACAAAAATATTTCTATCATCTATCTATCATCTATCTCTTATTCTAATATTGCATATGTCTCTTAAATAGTAATAAATGACAAATATGGGAAGAGCTTGTTAGTAATGGAATAATGCCTCAGAGTTACTTCATGCATGATCTTCACTACAGCTTTGACTCATTTGAACTTGATGTCACTCTGTTCTGATCTCTCTATATTTCTTTCTTCCACCTTAAGCCATTTATCTCTCCACTGAAACTTGACCCTTTTCTTTTCCTTCATCTCATCCTTGACCTTAAGAGGTTGGTGTCAGACATTGAGTGAACACATCTGTTTTAAATAGTATGGTAATAAAACAAAGCTGAATGTTTCATATTAAAGTCTTCCTGACATAAAAATAAATTATTGCATTACTGTTTCTGGGTCAAAATAAAATGTTTTGTACTCAATAAGTCCAATGGCTTATACCAATAGTGTAGAATAATAAAAAATTATTTTCACTGCTTGTAATGATTCAGAAAATTCACTGCACACTGAGTTTGGTCTGAAATATTATAGACAGGAAAGTCCTTGGTCATTTGTAATCAGATTACTGTCCATTCCTATGACTTTGATGCATGGCTGGAAGAACCTAAGGAGAATGTGAGGAAGATGTGAGCACTTCTTTGGTTGCGTGAATCTAAATTGGTATTATAAAAGATAACTGGCTCTATCTGGCAGAAGTAATTTATTATTTGGCATATTCAAACCTCAAGGCAATTTTAGTGTTGCCTAATAATGTACCATTATCTTTACTTTTTTTAAAAAAATTAACGTTTATTTATTTTTAAGAAAGAGAGAGAGAGTGTGTGTGTGAGCAGGGAGAGACAAAGAGAAAGGGAGACACAGAATCTGAAGCAGGCTTCAGGCTCTGAGCTGTCAGCACAGGGCCCTGATGTGGGGCTTGAACCTATGAACCATAAGACCATGACCTAAGCCAAAGTGGGACGCTCAAATGACTGAGCCACTCAGGGCCCTCTATCTTTCTACACACTTAATTTTGAAAGTAATTCAGAGTTAGTGGGAAAAACATTTGTGGATTATTTAGGCCTCCTTGCCTCTGGGCACTGTAAGGTTAAGATAACAGAGGGTGGTGAACCAAAGACGCTCGAAAACGAGACAAAGGAGTCTAGGGAATGGACTGAGCACACCTTTATTGTAAAGAGCTCTCGGGTGAGGTTCCACGGCTTGGGGGTAGAAGCAAGCTGGGAAAGTCGCACCCTGAGACTGGAGAGAGGGGTATACATAGGACTGTAGTTCTGGGTTGAAACCCGTGAGGGCAGATTTCGCTTTTCCTGGGTTGGGTCTCATTTCTGCTAAGGTCTTCTGAGAAACCAGTGGCGGGAAACTGGGAGCGGGAAGCTGGTGGCAGAAAGTCCTGAGGCGGTCATAAGATGGAGTCCGATCCGCGATCTTGGTGTCTTTTTCCAGACCCGTCAGACCCCACATCTTGGTGTCCTTCTCCAAACCCACCAGACCTGTCAGCCACTCTGTTTTCTATGCTTGACTTTTCTTTCTTTGAGAATGCCTATTTATCCTTCAAGATACAGCTCCAACATCATCTGTGAAAATTATTCTCTATCCATCTCTTCTTTCCTTGTAACGTTTCCATTTAGGCAGAGGTGCTCTCCTCTGTTCTCCATGACATCTTACCATATATTTTCAAACAATTTATTATGTTGTGGTGAAATTATTGTTCATAAATGACTGGGTTTAACATTTTGGGGATTCAACAAGAAAGATGCTACATTTATACACAGTGTCTTAGTCACAGATGAGAATTACAGTCTGAGAAAAAAAAATAGAGAAAACCAATAAAAGAAAATGACTGTATAATAGTCTTTGTTGTGATTCTCCATTCTTCAGTTTCCTGAATGATTGTTTTTCCATGGAAGAAATTAATGTGCTAGTTAGCCAATATTCCGGCGTTTTCCCTAGTTCCCTGTGAATTTAGCTAAAATAACTCTCCTGATTTGGAATCAGCCCTGGGATACCCTCAGGTTTAGAATAAGAGCCAGGACTGGAGTTTATTCATCAGGATAACTAGACCTCATGAAATATCTTAACATCTCTGATCAGTGTCTTCTCTGAAAACACTATATATTTGAGATGCTTGGAAGTAGTAGTTCATTTACTTCAAAACTACCACCTTAAATGCATAATACTCATATTTTAAAGGTTAATATATCAAAATGTGTCAGGGTTGTTTGTTTCTTAAGATTATTGTCAGCGACAGACATAGGCAACCTTTTCTTCACCAAGTTCATGTGGCTGGATCTCACAGCCTACTAGTTGAAGGCATAGGTAGTTTCTGGAGTCAAACTGCCTGGGTTCAAAGTTAAGTTTTACCAGTAGCATACTGTGATTTGGGCAACATGTTTAAAATCTGTTTTAATTTTTTTATTAAATTAATTAATTTCTTTATTGCTTTATAAGATTGTGTGAAAAATTAATAAGCTATTTATGACTTTAAAAATATATGGGGCGCCTGGGTGGCTTAGTCGGTTAAGCGTCCGACTTTCGCTTGGGTCATGATCTCACGTTCATGGGTTTGAGCCCCGCGTCGGGCTCTGTGCTGACTGCCAGCCCAGAGCCTGGAGCCTGTTTCAGTCTGTGACTCCCTCTCTCTGACCCTCCCCTGCTCACGCTGTCTCTCTCCCTCTCCTAGAAATAAAAAAAAAAAAAAATATATATATAGACTAAGTGCTCTAATTGGTAATAAGGAGGGTGAGAGTGATTGAAGTTGGTGATGAACTTGATTTGCTGAAATAAACACATTAACTTAAAAAGAAATCCCCTACTAAATCGGCTTCTCACAAATATTTGCTGTTCAAAGCAGACAAAAAAAGAGGAATAAATTGAGCATTCTCTAAGTCTACATGGAAAGGAAATCTTCATGTCCTTAGTAAAATACTTTGGACATTTGGGAATGGCCTATGCCCTAAGAGTCTATATACTCACTATATTCTCTGAGTATGATCATAATAGTAAGCTGAATTATTATTATATAACATATAATTACATTTATGCTAATTATAGAATGCTTAGGTATTTTTAGTAGCTTTCACTTTTATCTATAAAGGGTTGTCCTTCATAGTCTGCTTTTCTGTTATCATATGAGGTAGGTGGGGATTACATTTTCTATTTGACCATGATCTCCATGGACTCTGACAGGCATTAAAAGGAAATAGCTGATTCATGGTTGCAGGAGCTCCTTTGATTTCTGAAAGAAATCAGGAGGTGAAATCTGAGAGAGGTTAAGTCAGGAGAGGAAGCAGCCATATCTAAATTTAAGGTAATGTTTTTCAGCCTGAAGAGAACAGCTAGCATGTAGACTTTAGTTGTCATACTCAGGGTCAAAAGAACTTGAAAAGAAGTTGCTTAATTTTGGTTCACTAAGAATTTGAACCTCCAGGTCTGAAAGAAGTTTTCCCATAATCCAAGAACAAAGAAGGATACTTCCTATAAAATATTTCTTGCATGCATATTCACTTGAAACTTGAGAACAATTTTTTATAAAGTACTTAAATCTTCTATATTAAAAGTTCCATTCTTCAATGTTCATGCAGGACTTATTAAAATATTTGTTAATTGCCTAAGAAAATACAGCACCTTTCAGTATGTAAGAGTGAGCAATTGAATTACAGACCAGAGTATTAAGAAAAACTTATGTGCAATTGGTAAAAAATAAGTGTAATGATTAATGGTTTTGCATACTTATTTGCTTATAAAGAGCATTTTTACTTATTTTATGCGTTAATATCCATAGTTAATAGTAAAGGAAGCTAATGATGTTTCATTTTTCCATTTGAGTACATACATATGTTTATGGTGCATGTGTTTTTAGATATGACAGCCATTAAACTGTGATATTAAAAGAGTCCATTGCCAGGAGAAGAGGTATACCCAATACTTATCCTCTAGAATTTAATCATTGCTAAGGAACAGTGCTGGCTGTGTGCTTCTCATATTCCCTTTTCTGAATTTGAGTTTGTAATTATGTTTATTCTGTCCCTTCTCCACCATTGCATACTGGATGTGGAGTGGGGCAGAAGGCTTAGATTTCCGTCAAAGAATTATGCTGCCCTGTCACAGTTCAAAGTTGTTGCTAAGAAGCAACTGCCTAGCCAAGGTCTATATTTCTATATTTCCATTAAAATAGGTAGCTTCACCTTTTTTCTCAGAATAATGCTCTTGAAAATTTTGTAAAATATGGGTAAAAATAACCACAAAGATAAATGGAAAATTGCAAACTGTGCTTGTACTAAATAAGATATTTACATAACATTTAAATACATTTTCTTTCCCCAAGCACCTGTAGCAGACATCTGTCATTCTTACTGAATACCTAGTGTGTGTATTTGGGGAATTTCCACCTAGAAGGCAGAGCCTGTCTCCCATTTTTGAGGCAGAAAATCTAATACTCATTTTCAACTGGGCTTGGAGCTAAGGGCAAGCACCCAGCCTAGGCTATGTCAATCAGATGCAACCACTGTGGGCTTTGGATTGAAAGCTAGTGAAGCAAAGCAGCAGAGATGCAGGAGGACCCATTCCAGTGGAGGTTGTGCTACAGTGGCCCTGACATGCGATTTCCAGAGGCTAAAGCAGCAGTGATACTAGCAGCAGCACTGGGTGCCTGGTTTTGGTGATGAAAATTTTGCCAATAACAATGATTGTGCTCAGAATTTCTGGTGGGAGTATTGCTACTTTAACAGCTCTGAGATGTTCTTTTGTCTATTGCCAGTGACTGCATTGCCCCAGGCCTGTAGTTGCAGCTCTGAAAGAGAGTTTGTGAGTTACCTAACATGTTTTACAAAATTCTTTTCCACGAAGATTAACTGAGTTCATTTCTTTCTTTTTTTTTTAAATTAAAAAAATGTTTTTAATGTTTGTTTTTGAGGGAGAGAGAGAGACAGAGCACAAGCGGGGGTGGGGGGTGGGGGCAGAGAGAGAGACACACACAAAGAATCTGAAACAGACTTCAGGCTCTGAGCTGTCAGCGCAGAGTCCAACACAGGGCTTGAACTCATGAGCTGTGAGATCAAGACCTGAGCTGAAGTTGGACGCTTAACCAACTGAGCTACCCAGATGCCCTGAGTTCATTTCTATTGCTTGTAACTAAAAATACTGAATCAGTGGATTACTTTTTATTATATGATTAGAAGCTTATTGCAACATCCTTCTGAGTTTAGGGTAAATTTTACCTATGTTCTAGGATTCTCTGAAGGAAATACTTGAGTTCAATTTCAAGGTCTTTTGGGTTCCTGGACTCAACCCCAAAGTGTGTGTGTGTGTGTGTGTGTGTGTGCACGCGCGCACGCACTCACACACAAATGGGGTCTTCCCACACAATATGAAGCAATTCTCAGACACTAGCAGGGGTGTCTGAGAATTCAACTCAATTATGATATTGTCGACCTGGAGGTAGCATCAGAATCCACAGGTTAGAGGCTAGGTCCTGTAAAACTGACGGCGTCTCCAACGGCCTCCACTTCACATGCCAGTCTCCAGCCAAGGTTGCTACATCTGTTCCTTACCCTTTGATGACAGATTGGAGTTTCTAACAACCCTCTCCAATTCAAGATGTCAATTGGGAGTCCAGGTTGTTACCTATACTTCTGACCAACCCCAGGAGGTTCCCATCATTTCCTCCTGGGGTTCAATTACTTTGCTTGAGCAGCTCACAGAACTCAGAGAAATAGTTCACTTACGAGATCACCAGCTTATTATAAAAGGATATAACTTAGGACAGCCAGAGGGAAGAATGCAAAGGGCAAGGTGTGAGGAAAGCAAGTGGAATGTCCATGCTCTTTCCATGTGAGCCACTCACCTAGTGGAGAATGTATTCACCAACCCACAAGTTCTCTGAATCTAGTGCTATTGTGTTTTTATGGAGATTTCATTATATAGGCATGATGGGTTAAGTTATCGGCCATCTGCAGTTGATTCAACTTCATTCACTCTCCTCTCTCTGGAGATAAATAGGTGGGACTGAAAGTTCCAACCCTTTAATCATGTGGTTAGTGCTCATGGCAACCAGTCCCAAGATTTATGTGGGGTCCAAAAGTCACTGCATTAACAAAACACCTCATTATTGTCCAGAATTTAGAAAATTCCAAGAGGTTTACCAGCTTTGTGCTAGAAATGGGACATACAACCAAATACATATTTCTTATTATAAATCATAATACTTCATAGGATAATGTCCACAATAAAGGCAAACAATATAAAGAAATTCAGTTGCATTTGTAAAAGAAGAACCAATCCTTCCACTATTTTGTAAGGTCCTATTAAGATCTGTTCAACCAACAGTTTTGCTTGCTGATTTGATGGGTTTTTCCCTTTGGGCTCTTTTATGGATCTAGGATATTGATATTCCCATTAGATTTGCTCCTCAAAATCTTTCTTCCTTTCTGTTCAAACAGTTTTATTGATGTATAATTTATACCTGGTTAAAGCATACAATCCAATGTTTTTTAGCTTATTTTCAGAGTTGTGTGGCTAACACAAAAATGTAACATTAGAGGATTCTCATCATTCCCCAGAGAAACCTTGTACCGACTAGCAATCACTACCTTTTTCCATTCCTTTCTCTCCCCTCCAGCACTAGGCAGCCAGGGAACAGCAAATTTACCTTCTTTCTTTCTAGATAATCTATTCTGTTCATTTCATATAAGTGGAATCATACATACAGTTTATGGTCCTTTGTGACTGGCTTCTTTACTTAGTATAATCATTCTGAGGTTCACCTATGTTTGTAGCACAATTATTATCTCATTACTTTTTATAGATTGCCAAATATTTCCTTTTATTGAAATATCATGTTTTATCTATTCATTTATCAGCTAGTAGGCATGTGGATTATTTCCACTTTTTGTGAATTATGAATAATGCTTCTTTGAATGTCTGTGTACAACTTTTATGTGGACATATGTTTTCACTTCTCTTGGGTAGATCCCTAGGAGTAGAATGACTGGAACCTAGGGAAACTCTGTTTGACATTTTGGGGAATCACTGAACTCTTTTCCACAACAGCTGTACCATTTTTCACTCAACTCAATTTCAGTATATCCACATTCTTGCCAAACCGTGCTGTTGTCTGAATTTTAATGATGGCAATCCTAAGTGGATATGAAGTGGTATGTGGTTTCCCTAGTGACTAATAATGTTGAACATTTTTCATATGCTTATTGAATATTTTTATATCTTCTTTGGAGAAATGCCAATTCAGACCCCTTATCCATTTTGTTTAAAAATTTTTTAACGTTTTATTTTATTTTTTTAGGGACAAAGAGAGACAGAGTGCAAGCAGGGGAGGGCAGAGAGAGAAGAAGACATAGAATCCCAAGCAAACTTGAAACTTAACTGTCAGCATAGAGCCCAATGGAGAGCTTGAATCCATGGACTCTGAAGTCAGATGCTCAACCGACTGAGGCACCCAGTCACCCCTTCATCCATTTTTAAACTGAGTTGTTTTGTCTTTCTGTTGTTAAGTAGCAGACAAAATATTATTTATATATTTTGAGTATCAAACCCTAATCAGACATATGATTTGCAGACATTTACTACCATTCTCTAGGTTGTCTTTTTCCCTTCTTGAGAATGTCCTTTGATGCACAAAGGTTTTAAATTTTGCTAAAGTCCATTTTATCTACTTTTTTCTTTCTTGTTCATGTCTTTGGTGTCATATCTAAGGAACCATTGCTAATTCTATTGTCATCAAAATTTACCTCTATCTTTTCTTCTAAGATTTTAGTACTTATGTTTAGGTCAAGCACGCATTTTGGATTCAGTTTTGTATTTTGTATTGTAATTCTTTGCAACTTTATTTTTTTATTTTATTTTATTTTTTTTTTTGTGAATCCATTTCTCCTAATTCCCTTTGTTAAAGAGATTATTCTTTCCCCATTGAATGGTCTTAGCGCTCTTGTCAAAAATCAATTGTTCATAGATGTACAAGTCTGTTTCTGGACCCTTAGTTCTATTCCATTGGCCCAAGAATATGTCTATTTTTGTGCCGGTACTCCACTGTTTTGATTATTGTAAATTTGTACTGAGTTTTGAAATTGAGAGGTGTGATTGAAGCCCTTCAACTTTGTTGTTCTTTTTCAAGATTGTTTCATCAGTGTGGCTACCCTGTAATTTCATATGGATTTGAAGATTGACTTTTCCATTTCTGCAAAAAATGCTTTTTATAATTTTATTTTATTTTATTTTATTATTTTTTACAAATAGTTTATTGTCAAATTAGTTTCCACATAACACTCAGTGCTCATCCCCACAAGTGCCTTCCTCCATGCCCATCCCCCCTCCCCCCCACATCCATCAGTTCTCAGTTTTTGTCAGCATTCAAGAGTCTCTCATGGTTTGCCTCTCTCCCTTTCCCCCACCATTTCCCCCCTTCTTCTCCCCCTTGGTCCTCTGTTAAGTTCCTCCTGTTTATAATTTTAATAGGGATTGAATTGACCCTTTAGATTGCTTTGGATGGTATTGACATGTTAATACTAAGTTTATTTATATTTGTTCAACCCATGAACATAGAATGTCTTTTCATTTATTTGCTTGCTTTTAACTTCTTTTGGCAATGTATTGCAATTTTTGGTGTACAAGATTTTCACTCCCTTTAGTAATATACTATTGGATTTAGTTTCCTAAGATTCTGTCAAGAATTTTTGCAACTATACTTATAAGGCATATTTGTAATTTTATTTTCTTGTGGTGTTTTTATCTGGCTTTGTTATCAGGTTAAAGCTGGCCTCACAGAATAAGGTAAAAAAGTAAAGCTTCCTCTTCTATGTTTTGAAAGAATTTGAGAAAGCTTGCTGTTATTTTTTCTTTAAATGTTTGCCATCTGGTCTTAGTCTTTTTGTATTTAATTTTTTTTTTTTAGAAATTCCGTCTTTTTACTTGTTATAGGTATTTGAGATGTTCTATTTCTTCTTGAATAACCTTAGATAATTTGTATGTATTTAGGAATTTGCACTTTAGCTAGATAATCTAATCTACTAGTCTTTTATCATACTTTATCATTTTCATTTCTAGTTTTAGTTATTTGCATCTCTCTTTTTTCTCTGTCTAGCTAAAAGTTTGTCGAATTTGTTGATCATTTCAAAGAACCAGCTGTTGGTTTTGTTGATTCTATTTTTCTGTTCTCTATTTCTTTTATCTCTTCTCTAATCTTTATTATCTCCTTCCTTTTAGTAGTTAGTTTAGTTAGTTTGTTCTTTTTATAACTAGAAAGTGTGTAAGCTTGAGCAATTAATTTGAAATATCTCCTTTTTTTTAATGCAGGCATTTACACCTGAAAATTTCCCTCTGAACACCACTTTCACTGCATCTCATAAGTTTTGGGATATGTTTTACTTTCATTCATCTCAAGTATTTTCTAATTCCTCTTGTGATTTCTTCTTTGATCTTTTGATTGTTTAACAGCATGTCATTTAATTTCTATATTTAATTTATGTCCTGATGCTTTGGTTATGTGGGGTCTTGTTGAGATATCTTGCTTCTTTTTTTCTCTTCTGTTTATGGTAAGTTGGTAAGATATGGTAGGGAATACTTGGGTTGTATCTGAGTAGGGTAGAGGAAATGGATCAGAGAAGATGTCTTTGCAAATCTTGGAAATGGATAGGTAATGTGGGCCATTGCTATCACCTAACACAGAATTGTCTTTGGGTATTCTTCTCAGAGCATATGGGAGAAGGCACTCAGAGAACAGTCAAGGACACCTACGAAGAAATTTTTCTGCATTCTCTCCTTCATCTATTTTGAAGTTTATCATTCTTATTTTTCAACCTAAAATGGCTGCATATTTCCTATGAAGTGAGTTTAGCTTCACATGTCCAAAGCCACTACTTCTATTAATTGGACATTTCTAACCCTTCACCTGCACAGCTTTCCCAACATGGAGCCCAAGGCCAGATAGCAAACTCCCAGAACACTGATCCACAATCCATGAGATCTTGTGCAGACTCTGGAAATAGTCCATGGCTAAGTGATAGGAGGCCATATGACTATTTATGCCCTCAAAGAGCTTTGGTTGGGAGCAGAATGATACAGGCATGAAAAGGTTTCTGGAATATTCTCTGCATGCACACAGTGATACTAATGATGTTTTGGACATTTGTTCAATGCTTGGCTCTGCCCTATTCATGCATTAGCTTAATCTTCACATCAGCATTCTGACGAAATTATTGTTTTCTCTCTCTTTTTTTTTTATTGATGAGTTAAATGAGGCTCAGTGCAGAATCACTTGCCCCAGGTCCTTCAGCTATCATTTGGTGGTACTTAGGTTTTAAACTTGTCTGTTAATTGTTAGAGCCCTGAGGTCATGGCTCTAAAATGCTATGCGATATACTGAACTTCACACTCTTTCCATTCCACATTCCAGTTCACTTGTTCTTGATCTCCACACCGAATATTTTTCTACATTTTGATAACTTTTCTTTCCGTAGATGCTTTTATCCTGCATAAGGTTAGCTTAGGAAAACTAGATATTTTTAATGAGAAAAGATAAGGAAGGATATTTCTGAGGGTGAGTGTGCTCAAACAAGACAGAACCTTCCATAATATATGTTTTGTTAGCCAGTAGGAAAATATTAGGGCTGCTTTCATTTTTAATCCAATTTTTAATATTTTAAAGGGAAAGAAAAGCAAAAGCAAATCTGTCAGATAATACCACATACACAAAGGGTATGAATATATTAAAACTATTCAGTACAATTGCCGCAACTTAAAAATACTTTATTCACTCACTACAAACTTTATATTCATTTATTTCTTATATACACAGAGTTTTCACCAAGCTATTTTACAACACACAGTCACTGACCTTGTACAGAGAGCTGTTGTACTTCATTCTTCATTCGTGCTTGGCCCTAAGGGAAATTATTACAATATTATCAACATGGCCAGTGTCTTACTTCATTTCTGTAACTTTTGGAATACTATCAGCAACAAGTGGGATCTCAATTTGTTACCATTAAACATGTGAGAAATTGTAACTGTCCTGCTCTTGCATTTGATGGAATCATTTACCAGACACTAATCAGAGGCTTTCTGCTGAAATTCTGCATCAACAAAATTCAAGTTCAAATCAGAGCTGGCCAGCATTGATTTTTCATATTTATTTTGTGCTTCTGAGGTTTGATATTAAACTTCTTGGCATTCTTCTGTGTGCTTTGTAAGAGTGGAGGTCACTTTGAAGTTGGCCGGATCTCTGTTGATAAGAAATTGGCAGAATCTGGAAAGGAATACAAATTTGGCTGCTGGGTCAGAAATGTCACCATCATGAAATTGGGAGATGGAATAATGTCGCAGCATACTAAGCTTGCTAAAAAAATAAAAGCTGTTAGATAGGATTCTACAATAATCATGTTGCTTTAATTTTTTCCTATACAAATAATTTCAAAAACATTTTTTTCCAGATGCAAAATAATGAAAATACAACATTCATTATTTATTTTTTTGTCTTTTAAAAATACTTAAAATGATGCAAAGCTTTTTGATTCTCTCAGATTTTTCTCAAAATATTTTGTATTTTTTTCTGTCACTGATCTAAGTCCAAAATATCCTAGGATGTTTTAACTATTTGCCTAGGATTTCTAGCCAGTTGTTTACCTTCAAGCAATGAAAAAGATTTGCAGTGAACTTTAACCTCAGAAGGTAGGGTGAATTTTGGAGACAAATTATTCCAAGCCCTGACAAACGTGAAAATATCAGCATAGCTTTATTTAAAGTACCTCTACTGAAAGTTATTTCTATGTGTATTATTCTATAATGTCAGTGTCAGAATTCAGACAAAAAGGTTAAAATCTTCTCTCTTTCATACTGTTCTTGTTTTATGATTATTTTTTAAACTAATGACCTTAAAAAGTTTCGTTTTACAAGTTTTCATTTAAGAATCACAGATAGTGTGTTAATGATGTCAGTTTCCCCTTCAAAGTATTAGAAGGTACTATCTGGACCACAGGTATATCTGTCACACTCAAAGGATGATACTTGCTAAGCACAGCAACAGCAAATCTACTGAAAAAGACCAAAAATCAAACAAACAAAAAAACACAAAATAAACCAAACAAACAGCAGATTGAAGCAACATTTTTCCTTCGATGTTTTAGCAAATTATATTAAGTGTTCCTACCATGTGTGAAGGCCAGAAGGTATGTTTTTCAACTTGTACGTGGTGGTGGCTGACTACCGTGAATCTGAGGGCCAAACTTCACATCCACATTCTGCAGCTGAAGGCGGGCCTGGATACCTAGAATGTTAATTAATGCTAGTCTCATAATCATTTGTAAGTTCAAGGAGATAGTGTGTGCTTTAGAATATTAGACTTTTCCTTGACACTTTCACATTGTATGATAAACATTTACATGTTTTGGAATGAACATTTAAAAACATTATATTCAACAATGAGATAGTAAATAATAATAAATTTGCTTATCCAAAGCACGCACACAAGCTTCATAGTCTAGTGAACTGTTTGTGGCAACTCTGTAATAACCACTTACTATTTTAGCATTCAATTTTGAATTTAATTCTTCGAAGCTACATGCATTGAGATGATTGTGTTTGCACACTTGTGTGTGTATGCATGTGTGTCTGTTTATTGGTGTAATCAGAAGAAAGCAGCGTAAGTACATGGTGGAGTTGTTTAGACTTTTAACACTTTGTAATAATCAAATATTTCTGGCTTTGGGTTCAAAATAGGAAAGAGGATTGGCAAATTGTTTTGAAGAACAAGATAAAAGCAATTTTCAAGAGGAAATCATAGTCTATTGCTGTCACTACAGTAAATCCTATTCAAAACAATTGTTGGTTCTATACTGATAGAAGTATAACAATTCATTAAGAATTACAGGTAATTATTTTAGACAGATAGCTTTAAAAAAATCTAACTGAATATTTTAAACTTTCTGAGAAGTTTGTGTTGTACATCCACATTCTCAGAAGGTTTCTGCTTTTTTGAAGAAGATTGATACCTTTAATTCAAGGAATTAATTCACTGAGGTCTGGAAGATAAATCTAATACTTAAAGTATGTCTTATTTTGTTACGGCTCTCAGAAATATGTGAGTAAATTTTTTTTATAGTAAATAGATGCTTCCTTAGGACCATTAGCTCACTTCTCTCTAGGGGGCTTCTGAATTATTTTAACAGACAAAGGAAAGATCTCTGTGGAGAGGTGTATATTATACTCTTGTTTGCCTAGTATTCGTTCACATATATGCAAAATATTTTCCTGCTTTCTATTCTAACAGTTGATTCACCTTTCTATATGTGTTTATTAGTATCTACAGGTAGTACATAGACTTCCTTTTCTAAGGACTTTCATTTGAGTATATTTTCTGATATTTTTCCCTAGTCCTTACAGATTTTTCAGTGGGAGGAGAGAGAGGATAAGGATGCTACAGAATTGATGAAGTTGATGTCCAACTTAAACTTTCTTTTCCTTTGAGTTCTGGAAGAGAAACACTTCTTTGGCTCTGGTAGATGTTCCTGTTTGCCATAATAATTATGAGTTGCTATCTTTAATTCTTGCCAACAAAAACTGGTAACCCAGTTTCAGAGACAATTGGGATTTTTCCTTCTTCATTAGAAGGCATCTAAAGATGCTTTATAATCTGCCTATTTTCTTTAAAAAAATTTTTTTTTAATATTTCTTTAAGTTTTAGGGAGAGAGGCACACAAGTGCAAATGGGAGAGGGGTAGAGAGAGAGAGAGAGAGAAAGAGAGGGAGACACAGAATCTGAAGTGGACTCCAGGCTCTGAGCTGTCAGCACAAAGCCTAACATGGCGCTTGAACTCACAAATGATGTGATCATGACCTCAGCCGAAGTCAGATGGTTAACTGAGGCACCTCTATAATCTGCCTATTTTATAAAAATTTTTAAATATTTGTGAAAAATAAAGATGATCATATTTACTTTGTCCTTTTAAGCTCCTAACTTTGACTATTTCTTAGCTTGGTACTTTAAAATATGTAATGGTCAAAAAGTAAAGGATTTTTTTTTCTTTTGATGCCACCTTCTCAAAAAAAAAAAAAACATGATATGTCTGTTGTATAATAATTTTACTAGATTTCCTTTCCAGTTACATTTCATGGAGAAAAATCTTAAATCTTTAAAATTTTTCATTCTACCAAATGAGTTCATTTGAGCAAAGATTTTCATTAATTCCTACTCTTTGAGGCTAGTTTTCTTTCCTTGTAATGAGAAAAATGAGTCATTTAACTTTTTTCTGTTTTATAGCTATAGATGAAAATATTTCATTTATATAGATTTTGTTTGTAGTCACAACATTGTGTTTTTAAAGCTTCTTTAATCTCTTGGAAAAATCATATGTCACTTTAGTGTAATAAATACATAATGAAATTTTTAAATTTCTTTTATTTTTTAAAATTTATATATTTATTTTGAGAGAGAGAAAGAGAGAGAAATCATGAGTGCAAGTGGGGGAGGGGCAGAGAGGGAGAGAGAGAGAATCCTAAACAGGCTTCTCACTCTCCATGTGTAGCCTGACTAGGGGCTTGAACTCACTAACAGTGAGATCATGAACTGAGCAAAATCAAGAGTCCCATGTTTAGCCAACTGAGTCACCCAGGCGCCCCTATGTTACATGTTATAAATGAGAAAAATGGAACACTTTAGGAGTATTTTTCAGATTTGTGTTTAGTTTGTTGCATGTAATAGTTTAGAATTTTCAAAGCATAAACTGAGAGCCCATTTTACTTTTGAGGGGGTCAATCTCTTAACAGTGTCTTTGTTACATCTCTATGCTACCTTTCTCAACTGGAGCATAGCTGCTCCAAAATTACCCTCTGCTTCCAGAGAGTAGGTAAGACAGGACGGCTAAACAGGAGAATGGGGACTTATGCGGCACCATGATACCCTAACACTACTCTTGCACGTCAGGAAACGGATTTACGAATATTCATCCACGGAGGTATAGGGTGAATTTATGAAACTTGAAGTGGTGGAGGCAGATTTGGAATTCCTGCGGGGGCAGCCACTGAAGCTTGGGTCTCTTGGGGTCGCTCTCTTCTTCCGACTGGATTTGGTGTTGTCGGCGCCGCTGGGCTCTAACACCACCGTCATGGACTCCATCCTGGTCACCGTGTAAAGGCTGCTTTGCCGAGTCGGGTGAAACCTGGTGGTCTTGAGCTCTAGCTCATCATAGCTAGAAACTTCAATGAAAGGACACCAACGAAACGCTCTCTTGAAGCCAGCTCGAAATCTGAAGAGAAAGAAGCAGTCCACAGAAAGCAAAAGCCATGTTTTCAAGTGGAAATTTCCTTCAATTGCCACAAAAGCCCTATGTAAGGCAATTAAGTCAGTTTTTGAATTTGAGTTTCTAGTCAAACTCTTAAAGTGTTTGCCACAGTGTTGGTACTAATCGTTTAAGTTTTCTTCCTGAATTGAGTCTTAACTTCCTCTCAGTGAGAAGCAAGTCACTGAATAGTAAAAGTTGTCCAGCATCAGGTAATCCATATGCCAAAGAAACAGTGTACATTTGTTCAATAATTTTATACATCTGCATAAGCATGCTTGTATTAGGCTTGCCAGTTAAGGCACTTAAAAATGATGTATTTTCAACATCGTTTCTTTTAGAAGTGATTACACATTTATAAATTAAAGTCTCATTCAATGTTAGAATTAATTACCAAAGTTGATGGTTCTATTCTAATCATATATGAAAATACACAACCCTTTGCTTTGTAAACCATTAAATGAAGTTGATTAAAAACAGATGTATTGCTTGTGGGGTGGCTTGAATTGATATATGGGTTATGCAGTTAATGAAAGAAAAGAAGAATTAAGTAATTAACAAACTTAAAGCACAGTGTAGTGAAGGCCAACTGGAAAGAGAGCTTAGAATTTAGATCATAGTTAATTACATGAAGTTCTCTTTCTAGTTGTGATTAAAACACATTGATTTATTTATTTTTTTAATTTTTAAATGTTTCTTTATTTCTGAGAGAGTGAGCACACAAGCATGGGAAGAACAGAGAGAGAGAGAGGAGACACACAATCTGAAACAGGCTCCAGGCTCTGAGCTGTCTGCACAAAGCCCAACATGGGGCTCGAACTCATGAACAGTGATATCATAACCTGAGTCAAAGTCGGACGCTTAACCGACTGAGCCACCCAGGTGCCCCAAAACACATTGGTTTATTAAGGGAATTATCAATCTTACAAAATTTAACCCTGCCCCTCCATGTTCTGACCATATAACCGAGATGATTTTATCTGGAAACCACATTTTACCTTTCTTTCCAGTCTTAAATTTGACTACAGTCAAATATTGCTTTTTAAAAAGTTTACTTTAAAAGTAGCTTTTCCCTGGGGTGCCTGGGTGGCTCAGTAGGTTAAGCCACTGACTCTCCATTTGGGCTTAGGTCATGATCTCACAATTTTGTGAGTTTGAGGCTGCCAGTGCAGAGCCTGCTTGGGATTCTCTCTTTCTCTCTCTCTCTGCCTCTCTCCTGTTCACACATTCTCTCTCTCTCTCAAAATAAACTTATTTAAAAAAAAAACTTAATTGTGGGGATGAGCACTGAGTGTTATGTGGAAACTAATTTGACAATAAACTATTTGTAAAAAAAAAAAAAAAAAAAAAAAAAAACTTAAAAGTAGCTTTACCCTGACCACCTTCATTTCTTCACAACTCATTTCCCCAGAGGCTGCACCCCCGCCTCTTACTCACTGACCTCATCATATAGGAAGGAGGAATTAGAATTCTCCTTGCCCTGACTGTTGCTTCTAGAACCCTCACAGCAACGTCTCCTATTTTGAAGTCTATTTACAAAACATCCTTGTTAGTAGAGTCCATTCACATATGCCATCATCTCTCCATCTTATAGAAATTATCTGTACAGTTCTATGAATTATCTTCATTACTTTGAAATGGGCATTTTTTTTCTGTGCAGACAAAATTCTGAAGGGTTTCAAGGCAGAAATAAAAATATCCCAGTTAGAACTTCTAAGCACATTGTTTTGAGAATGTAAGTGCTACGGTGGGATATTTCATAAAGTAGGAGGATATCTAGAAAAAAAACCATGCTCTGTACTCCTCTCAGTGAACTTTTCAATTTTCCCTTCTGTTTACATAAAAAAATTTTTTTTTAATGTTTAATTTTGAGAGAGAGACACACAGAGTGCAGACGGGGAAGGGGCAGAGAGAGAGGGAGACACAGAATCTGAAGCAGGCTCCAGGCTCTGAGCTGTCAGCACAGAGTCTGATAAGGGATTTGAACCCACCAACCATGGAGATCATGACCCGGGCCAAAGTTGGATGCTTAACCAACTGAACTACCAAGGCGTCCCTTCCTTTTGCATTTTTAATTTGAAGGTGGAACAACATATGCTTTCAGCTAAGCCAGGAGTGAAAAGAAACTTCCATTTGGTAATTTTGTTTTTACCTTTTATTCAAACAGCAGTAGATGATGGGGTTGTACATGGTTGAGCTCATTGCCAGCCAAAAGCTAGCCAGGTAGACCTGTTGGATGTATTTCCATCTATTCAGCTGTTGGTAGATTGCTGTGAGGATGAAGTAAATATGATAAGGCAGCCAGCAAATGGCAAATGTCACCACGACAATTATCATCATTTTTACAACCTGGAAGGAAAGAAGGAAAGAGGTCAGTTTTGGAAAATTCTAAAGTCATTACATATATTAGGTACAGTAGCTTACTGCAAATCATATATTTCTGCCACTATAGTTAAATACGTAGCATGCTCAAGTCTTTATATTAGAAAAGTGGGAGGTGATAGAGGGAGGGCTACCTAAGGTAAGTCTCAAGAAAGCCTGCTAATGTCACTAATCCTTCGTTACCTAGACCACGTGGATGGGTGGCACTAACTCAAACAGAAACAAATATATCTTAACTGGCCTGAAGAAAATAAATGTTTACAAAAATCCAAAGAGCTTAGGGGAGAAAAGAGCAAGATATGGCTGTGTTAGCCTGCACAGTAAACTAGCAGAGATATTATACTTAGACAAACTGACGGCTAAGTCACTGTGGCATATTAGGCTGTAAGGGCTGGGCTGGTTCCTCAGTAATTTCTACAGCCTGACTATAGCTGAAGACTATTTGGTTTTCCGTGCTCTCGTACCATGCTCACGAGGCAACCTTCTGAATATTAATATGGTTTCTCTTGTAATCTGATATTGGGAAAGTTTTCTCTGGATAGTGAGGATGAATAGTCACATTAGTCTGAGAAAATATCATTAACTTTTAATTTGTAAATGGGCAATAGGCTGGTTTATACATTAGGTATAATTAGATATAGAATGAATGAAAAAATGAATGATTTCGCAATAGTGGGCTGAATGGGAGGATGTTTTATGTGTCCCTCAATGAAATAAAATCTGTCCATTGTCTGTGACTATAAGAAAGGTAAACTCAAAGTAGCTTGGCTTTGTGTGGAAAAGGAAAGAATACTACTATAGTATGATTATGTCATATAACATTTCTCATTAACCATCTATCTACTAAATTTGTTCATACTTCCTTCGGCAATTTGGAAATAGTAAACTGTTTAGAATAATATATGTTAAATAAACTAACAGGAGTTTATCCATAGTCAGATCAGAACTCAAATCAGAGAAACTCCTGACATAAATGGCCTATGAGGCTTCTTAGAACTATGGAAACACACTATTTATGGCCTGGACTTATCATTTCTCTGCAAGTTAGGGATTCAGATGAAATGTTGGCAAGAGATATGATTCTAGAACAAGGCAAATCATGAAGTGGATCACTGTGGAAGGCAAAGCTTTCCCTAGGGCTTCCCTTTAACATCAAGGTGACTGGCATTGAGCTGATGAACATCGGTCATCAGAGCTGAAGATTCAGGTCAATAGTTCACAGAATGTCATCACTGGCTGGACCATCTAAAATGCTCTTTAAACTGCATTTTCCCCCTGAAAAGCTATGTTCAGATTTCTCCATTTATCTCCTATTTCTTATTCACATATTTGTGGAATACAAGTAAGACTCATATTTTATTAGAATTTACATTTATACAATGTTTCACATATTTAATAACTTATTAATTGGTTTTCAATTGTGCTTTAGGAAACTGAGGTAAAGACCAAGAGATCTGACCACTGTGATTCATGAAACTAGGCTAGAGTTTTCTTTAATTTTTAATTTTTAAAGTATATATTTTTTATTTCTTTTATTTTGAGAGAAGGGCAGAAGGAGAGACAGAGCATCCCAAGCAAGCTCCATACTGTCAGTGCAGAACCTGGTGCAGGGCTTGAAAGCCTGAAATGTGAGATCATGACCTGAGCCAAAATCAAGAGTCACCAACTCAGTCAACCAACTGAGCCGCCCAGGTGCCTCTAGGCTAGAGTTTTAAAACTAAGTTTTTTTCCCCCCTGCTTACAGTTAACATTTATTGAGTGTCTGGTAGCTCTCAAAAACAGCATAGAGAAAAATAATGAATAGAGGACCAATTTCTTATCCTGAAGAAGCTTACAATATAAGGAAAAATGTAAATTAAAAAATGCATGGAAATGTGGTGAATATAAAAATGTATATAAAATTGAAATAATATTTATGAGAACTTACTAGTTTATTATAAGCAAGAATGATTCAGTGCTTGGTGACTGTAGGCTCAGGGAATATAAGACAGAATGAAATGAGTTCTATTGCCTTTTTATCTTGAATATATGAACATTATACTATTCCTTGAACATGATAGGCAAGCTCCTGCCCCAGATCTTTCTCCCTCTAGAACATTCTTCCCCTGATTATTCCCACTGGGTAACACCCTCATCTCCTTCACGCCTCTGCACAGCTGTCACTCTCCACTCTCTTTGCGACTCCTATTCTGATCAACCTTGTGAAAATTGCAGTCTGCCTTTCCAGCACCCAGCCCCTTAGCTTGCTCTTTCTTTTCAGTTTTTTATGTTTATTCTTTACTTTTTGTCTCCACACGCTAGAATATAAAAGAGCAAGAATTTTCTTCTTGCTTTGTTTGCTTATGCATTTCAGACTCATAGGCTGGACCTCACATATAATCAGCTCAAAAATTTTTTGAAATTAATGAATGAAAACGAATCCAAAAAGAAAGAAACTAAGGGGAATATAGTTGGTTATGAGATGTCCATAATTTTATTCAGTCATTGATTTCTGCTATCATTTATGCTCCAAGTTTAAAATGGGCATGTATATATAAACTGAGTGTGATATTTTATTGCTGTTTTTTTTTTTTTATATTTCTAGGCAAACAAATTCAAAAGAGTATGAGCATATGAACAATATGTTGTTCATACCAAAGTATTATTTTGGGTGCATGAAAGCATTAAATTTTATTCTGAATAAGTGTTAAAGGCAAAAAAAAATCAGTAACCATGTGAACAAGATACAGGCTACTATGTTAAATATGGTATGAGCAATATGCAAAAACATTAGTTTTTTTGCAGGCTGACCACAAACGCCCTATGCATGAAATTGTTTTCCAATAATAGTTAAGGACCTACAAAGGCTTTCAGAGTCTTTTAAGTGACTTCCACCACATGGAAGAAGTCCATAATGAGGAAAAGTTAAAGCGTATGTGGAGAATTAAATGAAAATGCTTCCGGAAGAGAAGTTTCAGGTAACTTCTAATTCGTATAGATAGAGCCTTACGGACTTTGTTATAAAACATTTTGAAACTTATTTGACAGTGTTTAGGAAAAATCTAAAAGACTCTAAAAGAAAAGATCTTTAAAATGAAACACGTCTATAATATACTTCATTCATCTATTTCTATAAAATATATTTTGACTGTTACCTTCAGTCTCTGCTCACAAAGCATTGTGGAATTATTTCCAATATCCGACTTTCAGGACCCAGGTATAATGTAAATGTAAAAGTGGGCTCTTGAGTGGGAGTAACTGCATTATTTGTGAAGTGCCCAAATCATGAAATTGCAATGCTACTCTTTAAATTGGTGAGGAAAAGAGCACTTTGAGGCACAAACTTTGAGTGATGACAGATGTGCACATGCTGTGAGCAGTTCCCCTGTGTCTCATGGCTGGACAATGGGACTAGCACATAAATACTAGGCAGGAAAGGCATTTAGTTGATAGACTTTCTAAAAATGCTGAAAGTTTTAGGCAAGATAAAGAGACTGGGATAGCAACGATTCAAATCTTTCACCATGTCCTAACAAATTTTGTTATGACTTGATAAAAAGATTGATTGATGTTGAGTATTTCATGAATCCAAGATATGACCTAGCCTCTGAGGCAAGGGGATCTGTTTTCCGTGGCAACATGGACAGTCGAGGCTACCCACCACTGGCTTTGGCACAGACACTTCCTGGAAGGAGGAAGAAGAGAGGTGGACAAGCAAACATAGACAGGATTGAAATGCGTGTCTTGGTTAGTGAAAATAAGCTTTAGCCACCTTTTCATAGGGTACCAAAGGGAAAAAATAACTTTGATTTTTATATCCTGTACAGGTTAGGCTGGAATGCCTGCAGCTGTCCTTATCTTTCATATTAAATTAGTGTAGGATGGATGATTTTGAGGTTTAGATCATAAAAGAAAAAAGAGGTAAGTCTAGGAAATGAAATAAAATACTGACTACCATAAAAAAAAAATCTAAGAGTCATATTCTTGAGTGCATTCTCCAAGACAGATCACATACTGGATCACAAAACAGCCCTCAATAAAAATGAAAGAACTGAGATCATATCATGTATATTTTCAGATCACAATGCTATGAAACTTGAAATCAACCACAAGAAAAAATTTGGAAATACTCCAAATGCATGATGGTTAAAGATCATCTTACTAAAAAAAATGAATGGGTCTACAAGGCAATTAATGAAGAAATTTAAAAAAATATATGGAAGCAAATGAAAGTGAAAACATGACAGTCCAAACCCTTTGGGATGCAGCAAAGATAATCCTAAGGGGAAAATACATTGCATTCCAGGCCTATCTCAAGAAACAAGAAAAAAATCCCACATACAAAATCTAACTGCATATGGCAAAGAAATCTCAAATCCAGCAGAAGAAGAGAAATAATAAAGATTAGAGCAGAAATAAACAATATAGAATCCAAAAATAAAAACCCCAAAATGAAAAACAAAGCAAAATTTAAAAAAATAGAACAGATCAATGAATCTAAGAGCTGATTTTAAAAAAAATAAACAAAATTGATTAACCCCTAGCCAGATTTCTCAAAAAGAAAAGAAGAGAACCCAAACAGATAAAATCCTGAATGAAAGAGGAGTGATCACAACCAACATCCCAGAAATACAAACAGTTATTAGAGAATACTATGAAAAATTATATGCCAACAAACTGTACAACCTGGAAGAAATGGACCAATTCCTAGACACACACACACTACCAAAACTCAAATGGGAAGAAATAGAAAATTTGAATAGACACATAACCAGCAAAGAAATTGAATCCATTATCAAAAATCTCCCAATAAATAGGGGCACCTGGGTGGCTCAGTTGGTCAAGCATCCAACTTCCACTCAGGTGATGATCTCATGGTTCATGGGTTCAAGCCCCACATCAGGCCCTGTGCTGACAGCTCAGACCCTAGAGCTTGCTTCAGATTCTGTGTCTCCCTCTCCTGCTGCCTCTCCACCTCTCGTGTTTGTGTAAATAAATTTTTTTTTTAAATTTAAAAATTCTCTCAACAAATAAAAGCCCTGGGCCAGATGGCTTCCTAAGGGAATTCTACCAGACATTTAAAGAAGAGTTAATACCTATCCTTCTCCAGATGTTCCAAAAAATAGAAATGGAAAGCTTCTGGACTCATCTATGAAGCCAGTATTACCTTGATTCCCAAGCCAGACAGAGACCCCACTAAAAAGGAGAATTACAGGCTATTCTCCCTGATGAACATGGATGCAAAAAGTCTCAACAAGAATACTAACAAACTGAATTCAACCGTATATTATATTATTATAGTGAAAAAAATTATTCACTATGATCAAGTGTGATTCATTCCTGGACTGTACGGCTGGTTCAATATTCACAAATCAATCAATGTGATACATCACATTAACAGAAGAAAGGATAAGAACCCTATGATCCTGTCAATAGATGCAGAAAAAGCATTTAACAAAATACAGCATCCTTTCTTAATAAAAACCGTCAAGATAGTTGGGATAGAAGGAAAATACTTAACATAATAAAAGCCATATATGAAAATCCCACAGCTAATATCATCCTCGATGGGAAAAAACTGAGAACTTCCCCCCTGAGGTCAGGAACACAACAGGGACTTCCACTCTCACTCGTGTTGTTTAACATAGTGTTGGAAGTCCTAGCCTCAGCAATCAGACAACAAAATGAAATAAAAGTCATCCAAATTGGCAAATAAGAAGTCACACTTCCACTTTTTGCAGAGGAAATGATACTCTACAAGGAAAACCCTAAAGAATCCACCAAAAAGCTGGTAGAACTGATACATAAATTCAGTAAAGTCTCAGGATACAAAATCAATGTACAGTAATTGGTTACATTTCTATACTCCAATAATGAAGCAACAGAAAAAGAATCAAGAAGTTGATCCCATTTACAATTGCACCAAGAACCATAAAATGCCTAGAAATAAACCTAACCAAAGATGTAAAATATTTGTATGTTGATGAAGGAATTGAAGAAGACACACACAAAATGGAAAAACATTCCATGCTCATGAATTGAAAGAATGAATATTGTTAAAATGTCAATACTACCCAAAGCAATCTACACATTGAGTGCAATCCCAATCAAAATCGCACCAGCATTCTTCTCAAAGCTAGAACAAATAATCCTAAAATTTATATGGAACTACATAAGACTCCAGACAGCTAAAGAATGTTGAAAAAGAAAACCAAAGCAGGAGGCATCACAATCCTGGACTTTAGCTTCTACTACAAAGCTGTACTCATTAAGACAGTATGGTATTGGCACACACACAAAAAAAGACACATAGATCAATGGAACAGAATAGAGAGCCCAGAAATGAACCCACAAATGCATGGCCAACTAATCTTTGACAAAGCAGGAAAGAATATCCGATGGAATAAAGACAGTCTCTTTAGTAAATGATGCTGGAAGAACTGGAGAGGAACATGCAGAAGAATGAAACTGGACCACTTTCTTACAATATACACAAAATTAAACTCAAAATGGATGAAAGACCTGGATGTGAGACAAGAAATTATCAAAACCCTAGAGAAAAAACAGGCAGCAATCTCTTTGACCTCATCCACAGCAATTTCTTACTCATCACATCTGCAAAGGCAAAGGAAACAAAGCAAAAATAAACTACTGGGACCTCATCAAGATAAGTTTCTGCACTGCAAATGAAACAATCAACAAAACTAAAATGCAACCAATAGAATGGGAGAAAATATTTGCAAATGACATATTGGTTAACGGGTTAGTATCCAAAATCGATAAAGACCTTACCAAACTCAACCCTCTCCCACCCAAAAAAATAATCCAGTGAAGAAATGGCAGAAGACATTTTGAATTGATTTTTGTGCATGGTGTGAGAAAATGATCTAGTTTCATTCTTCTGCATGTTGCTGTCCAATTCTCCCAACACCATCTGTTAAAAAGGCTGTCTTTTTTCCATTGGATATTCTTTCCTGCTTTGTCAAAGATCAGTTGGCTGTATACTTTTGGGTCCACTTCTGAGTTCTCAATTCTGTTCCATTGGTCTATGTGTCTGTTTTTGTGCCAATACCATACTGTTCATAGCAGCACTCTCCACAATAGCTAAAACATGGAAAGAGCCTAAGTGTCCATCAACAGATGAATGGATCAAGAAGATGTGGTTTATCTATACGATGGAATACTACATGGCAATGAGAAACAATGAAATCTGGCCATGTGTAGCAACATGGATGGACCTTGAGGGTGTTATGCTGAGCGAAATAAGTCAGGCAGAGAAGGACAAATACCATATGTTTGCACGTATAGGAGGATTAGGAGGAACTTGACGGAGGAACAAGGGGGAGAAGAAGGGCGGAAATGGTGGGGGAAAAGGAGAGAGGCAAACCATGAGAGACTCTTGAATGCTGACAAAAACTGAGGACTGATGGATGTGGGAGGGAGGGGGGATGGGCATGGAGGAGGGCACTTTGGGGATGAGCACTGAGTGTTATGTGGAAAATAATTTGACAATAAACTATTTGTAAAAAAAAAAAAAAAAAAGAAATGGCAGAAGACATGAATAGACACTTTTCCAAAGAAGATATCCAGATGGCCAACAAACTCATGAAATAATGCCCAATGTCACTCATCATCAGAAAAATACAAATCAAAACCACATTGAGATAACCACTTCACACAGGTCAGACTGGCTAAAATGAGCAAATCAGAGGACTCTAGATGCTGGCGAGGATGTGAAGAAACAGGCACCCTCCTACACTGTTGGTGGGAATGTAAACTGGTACAGCCACTCTGGAAAACAGTGTGGAGTTTCCTCAAAAAATTAAAAATAGAATTACTGTACAACCCAGTAACAGCTCTACTAGGAATTTATCCAAAGTGTACAGGAGTGCTGATTCATAAGGGCACCTATACCCCAATGTTTATAGCAGCACTTTCAACAATAGCCAAATAATGGAAAAAGCCCAAATGTCCATCAACTGATGAATGGATAAAGAATATGTGGTTTATATATACAATGAAATAATACTTGGCAATGGGAAAGAATGAAGTCCTTTGATTTGCAACAATATGGATGGAACTGGAGGGTGTTATGCTTACTGAAATAAGGCAGAAAAAAACAGATACCATATGTTTTCCTCATATATGGAACTTTACAAACTTAACAGATGACCATGGGGGAAAGGATGGGAGAAAATAGTTTCAAACAGAGAGGGTGGAAAACTCATAAGAGACTCTTAAATACAGAGAACAAACTGAGCATTGATGGGGGTGGGAGGAAATGGGTGATGGGCATTGAGAAGGGCACTTGTTGGGATGAGCACTGGGTGTTGTATGTATGTGATGAATCATGGGGATCTGCTCCAGAAACCAAGAGCACACTGTATACAAGTTGTTAGCTACCTTGACAATAAATTATATTTAAAAATAAAATTAATAAAAGAAATTATGTCAAGGGACACCTGAGTGGCTCAGTCAGTTGAATGTCAGACTCTTGATTTCTGCTCAGGTCATGATCTCCCATTTCATGAGATTGAGCCCCATGATGGGCTCCATGGTGACAGTATGGAATCTGTTGGGATTTCTCTCTCCCTTTCTCTGCCCCTTACCCACATACATGCACTCTCTCTTTCAAAAATAAATAAACTTAAAAAAAAAAAAAAGAAATTATGTCAAGCCTAAACAAATGGAAAAAAACTCTATGTGTGTATGTGTACAAATATGGAAAACATTTTTGTCTGTGTCTGTGCATGTGTGTGGTATTGAATTTGGATTCTACTTCTTTACATATTATTGGTCATGCTTCATTTTTAGTGTGTTTTCATTTTTTCCGCTGGAAACTTAGACTTTGAAATTGTAAGAATTTTACAATTGTAAAATTGTAAGATTTTAGCCTATGATGATCTAAAGCCAAAGAAAATGATGCAGCCATAAAAAGGAAGTTGAGGTGAAATTAGAAAAGGAAGTATATTAAAGCAAGAAGAATAAAGACTGATGTTAGGGGATCCTGGTTAGAGATAAAAATGTATGGAGGCTTCTTATGGACCAAACTGTGTTCCCCCATTTTTAAAAAATTTATGTCTTATTTAGTTAGTTAGTTAGTTGGTTAGTTAGTTATAGCTTTATTGAGATTTAATTGATATATAATGTGTATGTTTAAAGTGTACAATGGGATGATTTGATGTATTGAGAGATGATTACCACAATAAAGTCCCTCTCCTCACATATAATTAACTGTTTTTGTATTTTTGTGTGTGGTAAGTACATTTAAGATTTACTAGCAACTTGCAAGTATATAACCCATTATAGTTAGCTACAGTCACCATGCTTTCCATCAGAGCCTCAGAATGAATTAACTTGATAACGGTCAGTGGGAGACATGTAGGAGAGGTATTCCCAGCTGCTTGTGTCCACAAGCCTCCGGTGGAGTCCGTGATGGCTTAGTAGAATCCAAGTCCCTTTGATAGGTTCCATTTTCCCTGATTGCTGTTTTCCCAATCACTCACCAGCTTCTTAGTTCTGCAGCTCGTGACCCAGTTCCCTGGATGGAGAGAGACATAGCCCTTTCTGGCAGCACCTTGAAGAGCTGGGGCAGTGGATACTCAGTCACTCAGGTGCTCTCATTTACCCCCTCAGGAGGAATCACCTCTGAGAAAGACTCCATTGGCATTGGGCTGGGTCCCTTTCAGGGAGGGGCAATGTGGGTGCAAACTGTTTCTCTTAACTTACAGCCAAGGGAGCTATAGCCAAGTTCTCAAGGGTATAGAGATGTTTCTGGGTCTATAGGTGGGACTTGTTTCAGCCTCCTGGATGCAGGCCTGCCTTCTCAAAATGACTCTCCTCTTTCTTGGACTGCACCAGAGCTTCACAGTGCCCATTTGGATCCTTAAACTCCCAAAGAGGCACTTTTGCCTGTGGATAGATGCCAAATTGTTACTGAGTAGGGATATGACAAGACATGTCTTTATTTGGTCATCTTGCTGATGTTACTTTTCAAAATTCCTGTTGAAGTCCTAATCCCCAGTACCACAGCATGTGAATATATTTGGAGATAAGGTGTTAAAAGAGTTAATTAAGTCAAATGAGGCCATTAGGTTGAGGCCTAAATCAGTATGACAGGTGTTCTTGAAAGAAGTGACTAAAACACTAACACACAGAGGGAAGACCATGGGAAGGCAGAGGTTAGCAGCGATCTGCAAACCAAACAGAGAAGCCTGAGAAGAAACCAACCTTGATGACACCTTCAACTCAGACTGGTCGTCTCCAGAAATGTGAGAAAATGCATTTCTGTTGTTTAAGCCACCAGTCTATTGTATTTTGTTATGGCGGCCTGAAAAGACAATAACGGTGTTTGAAATGCTGAGGACGCTAGGTGATATGACTTCACACCAGCAAAATAGAAGGCAAAATACTATGCAGGGTCCCAGAAAATAGAGATTTCTAGAGAGGGTTGTATTGCTTGTAGAATTGCTTTTAGCAAATCAGAAAAAGACTAGGATCTACATTAACATCATTGAGCCTCTCTTAGGTTATATATGGTCTTCCTTATGAGCACTGTTTTCCATGATAATTCCCTTGCAGCAGAAATAAAGTCAAGCACATAGAAAGCTTGCTTGCTGAATGAGATGATAGATTTTTCTTGGTTTTTATGCAATTCAAAATCCAATGGATTGAGGCAAAACTTCTTTGTTATCACACTTAGATGTTCACCTCTGAAGAAGCAGGGCCATTGTAGCTTGTTAGGTTAGAGGAAGAGAATTAAAATAGAAAATAGCCAGAAAACAATTTCTATGGTTTACAAAAACAGTAGAAGTAGATTTCTTTACCAGAATTTCATGGGTATCCAAATAATCAAGAGCAATTTTAACGAAGTGTTGTTTTTTTTTTTTTATTTTTTAATATTTATTTTGGAGAGAGACGCAGTGCAAGCAGGGGAGGGGCAGAGATGATTACATTACAAAAATGTAATAAAAGCATACTATTCACAACATATGGACAAAACATAAAAATACTAATTCATAATGGATTATGAGAAGGTGGGAATGGCATTCGAAATTCTTTGATCAGTATCTTGTGCTCTTACCTACGAGAGGGGCTGGGTTATTACATCTTAACTGGAGTGCAATAAAGAGCCTGTTCCTGACCCTGCATTTCAAATTTCTCCCTTATAAACTCTAGAAGGTACCGCAGTATTTTCAAACTAATCCTGTGCTCTACTTAATGACTTTTTCATCCTACTTTTTAAACTTCTATTCCCTTATCTTTTCCCTTTTTACCTTCCTGTGCCAGTTTCTGTGGATACAGACTGTGTGCTCCAGAATGCAATGCCCAGCATGAGTGCTGTACGGTATGCATTGGCCAGGTAGTTCTAACACTCAATTTGAGACTCAACAAAAGAAAATCGTGCTGATAGCAGCATTGTCCTTGAGAGAGTCAAGGCCAGCAGATGCATTTGTGGGTAACACTGATGGATGACTCAGTGGAGTTGTGTTCATTTTTTTAGTAACAGGCTTAGTGTTTTTTATACTCATTTAAAAAAACTTTGAAATGTATGAACTTATCTTACCTTCATAATAAACCTTTGACCATATAGCTTATTTATTTTATGGATGAGAGACTTAAAACCAAGGAGGTGGAATGTTTTCTCAAGATCCCAAAGACAGGTTCAGAGCTAGGACTCCTGGGTCTCTTAATTCTTTACTGGCTAAGGACTCGTTTTGCATACATTCTGGTTCTCTAGACCTTTAGAAAAATAGCCCTTGCTTCTTTCTCCATTTTGATGCTCAGGGGATGCGTAAGTGAAGGGTAGTCAAACAACCGTAGTTTGCTAAGGATCTACCCACTTGAACTTGATGTGAAATGAGATATTTTCCTAAAGCTGGAAGATGAAAGAGTGAGAAAAGAAGTTGGAATGGTGGAGTGGGCTGGGAACTGGAGATTGGAATTCGGTTTGTCTAATGCTATGTGGATATGGGTAGATTTATGTGCACTAAAACTATGAAATAGGGACTCAGTACTTTAACTATTTTATGTGCTCATGTGATACTTATTTCCATATACTTCATTTATGTAGAGTATGTTTAAAGACAAATGGAAAAGTATAAGTTCTTAACAATCCTATACTCTTTATACCTGGTAGCCATAAAGCAGGTCTACCGAGAGGACTTCTTTAGTCCCAAATCAATAGTTACTGTTAGGATTTAAGATCCTTTGACATTCACAGACGGAGAGAGAGTGAAGAGGATTTCTGCCTCAATTACCTTTCCAGGGAAGTGAGTGTAAAAGAACAAACAGCTGCAATCAGCCACCACCCTGCTGGCAACATGGCATAGGGTTATTTCCTTTTCTGTGCCAGGAGTTGCTGGGGGAGATCTGGTAGCTTGGGGGCATGCCTGGCCAGGAAAAATGGCTAGGCTGACATCATTTGCCAGACTGAGAGATTTTATGTCTTGCTCTATGTTGACATAACTTGTCTTTTTAAAACCACACTGTTATTAATATATTGTCTGAAATGTGGATCCAGCCGTGTTTTAAGATACTTTTGCAGTTGGTTTTTTATCTTGAAGGTGCACATACTTTAATTGCTTTTTGAAACCGCATAAGTCTAGAATGTTTAAGATTATGCTATTCTATACCAAATCTGGTAGAAAATAAGATCAGCACTGAAAAATAATATTTTTCTCTATAATATATGACAAACTAAGAAGGCATGGCTTATAAATAATGTTTTTATCTTTATGTGTGGTTACCTTGAAATAAATCTATGTGATTTGCACATGCTTATCACTTTGCCTAGAATGCCCTGTTCTGATATCTTTCCACATAAACTTCTCTACTTATCTTTTGGGCATAGTACTTGACATTGAATGTATAATTACTTGTTGACTGAAGGTATCTGATTTTCCCACTCATTGTATGAACACTTTAATTGCAAGAAGCATCATTTATCTTTGTTTTACCAGTGTTTTGTCCTATTATGCATGTAATAAGATTTCAAAAATATATGTTTTTGAACAAAGAAGGCAGAATCTAGTTTTTTTTTTTTCCTTTCCCCCTTATGCTGTGCCTTTTATTCCTAAGACTTTTGCATTCCATAACTGGAAGCCTGTATCTCCCTCTTTCCTTCACCTAGTTACACATCTCCCCATCCCTTCCCCTCTGACAACCACCGGTTTGTCCTTTGTAATTACAGGTTTGGCTCTGCTTCAAAAATGTTATTATTGCCCCCGACTTTTGTGTTTAGCAAGATGTTTGAAAAGAGTAGCTATTTGAACCCTGTGATGGCATAACCTTCAGAAAGAAGTCAGTTATTTTTGCTTACTTATTGTACACTCAGATTATAGTTGTTGTACAATAATGCCATTTTTCTAAAGAAACCAAGGTCCTAGACTCTAGAGATACAGTGCTAAATTAAAAAAGAAAATAGTTATCTATTTTCACAGCATTTACATCCTATTAATGAGATATTTATTAAATAGTAAATATAAAAACACTATGAAATGACAAATTATGATAAATTCTATAGAAAAACAATAATCAGGGGCACCTGGGTGGCTCAGTCAGTTAAGCATCCTACCTTAGCTCAGGTAATGGACTTGCCATTTCTGAATTTGAGCTCTGAGTTGGGCTCTGTGCTCACAGCTCAGAGCCTGGAGCCTGTTTCATATTCTGTCTCCCTCTCTGTCCCTCCCCACTCACTCTCTTCTTTAAAAATAAATAAACATTAAAAAATTTTTGGAACGAAAAAATAATCATGTTTAGATTTGTAGAACATTATGGAAGATCTACTTGAGGAGGCACTATTTAAGCTGAAACCCAGAGGATCTACAGTTAGAAGAATAAAAGGCACATCATTTTAGGCTCTGATAATAGTGTGTAAAGACCAAGATGTGGCAGAAAGCTTGATGTGTTCAAACAACTAAGAGCCAGTGTTACTGGAATATGGTGTATGATGGCAAAGTGGTACAGAGCAAGGTTGGCAGAGTAAGTGACAGCAAGGTTCTGTAGGACCTTGTAGCTTATTTTCAGGGTTTGTGATTTCTTTTATTTATTTTTTTTGCAATTTACTTTATTTTTTTCGTAAGAATATTGGGAAGCTACTGAAAAATTGCAAGCAGACTGTGTGAGTTCATTTACATTTTAATGCTTATTTACTTATTTTGAGAGAGAGAGAGTCCATCTGGGCTTGCATGAGTGGGGGAAGGGTAGAGAGAGAAAGAGAGAGAATCTCAAGCAGACTCCACATTTACAGCTTGGAGTTGAGTTGATTTATATTTAAAAAAACACCATATATTTAAAAACACCATTTGTCACATACAACATGGTGGCTGTAGTTACTAACTGTACTGTATACTAAAAGATACTAAAGGAGTATATTTTAAAAGTAATTACAGGAAAAAATAATTTTTTTACTAGAAAATAACTTTTAACTCTGTGTGGTGATAAATGATAAACACAATGTAGTGAACATTTTGTAATACATACAAATGCCAAATCATTATGCTGTACATTTGAAACTAATATAATGTTGTATGCAAATTATTTCTCATTAAAAAATCATTGTGGCTGCTGAGCAAAGAATGAGTTTGGGGTGAACAAATGCAGACCTGCCAAAGTGAGCGAGAGAGACTGTTGTGGTAGACCTGTTGACCATGATAGAATCTTGGAGAATTATTTCAATGGACATAGAAAAAAGTACAGATATGGGAGATATTTTAGGGAGGAAAACCATTAAGATTTAGTAGTGGATCAGGTGAGGGAGAAAGAACAAGGGAGCGTTTTAAGAATGACTCTGCTTAGGAATCGGATAAATGAAGGTTGCCATGCACTGATATTTGGTTGAATGTAGGAAAAGTCAGACATGGAGACTCAGAGATCAGTTGTGTATCTTATATTTTTAAAATACCTGAGAAATACCTGAGATCAGTTGTGTATCTTATATTTTTAAAATACCTGAGAACATCAAGTATGTAACTGATCATATAAACTTAGAGCTTACGGAAGTAATATTGATTTATAATATGCACTTCAGAGTCACTGATCTATAGTTGATACTTAATGTAATGGGGCTCAATGAATGAATATAGGAATATAAGAATGAATGAATAATATATATTAAACATATTCATATATATGAATTAATTATATATATGTGTGTATGTAAATATATATGTAAATATATATATTTCTTGTTGGTTCTGTTTCTTTGGAGAATACAACTATGATATCCATTACACTGCATAGCTCCCTATTATATACTGCAGATTTCCACATTTTTGGCTTTTCTAGAAGCAGCCAGTTTCTAAGCAGTTTCATATAAAAATATATTTGATCTAAGAAAGAATATGTTTTTTCCCTGATTATCCAACTCTTTCCTCATCAGTGTAGCTAATGGCATTATGGCATTGCTTCATACTTATTAATTATTTCTGCAAATATTATTTTGTTTATCTAAGGGGTCTTTCTGCTCTGCTTGAATGCAAATCCCATGAGGGTCTTGAACATTCTAGTTTTGTTTATCCATGTATCTCTAGAGTTTAGAACAATAATACACACAGCACATGGTTACTCTTTTTCAGTTAAATAAATAAATCTATATGTGAATGGAATAGTATTTAATATATAATATAAAATATAAAAAATAAAATAAAGTATAACATATATTTTAGAATTTTTTCAAAAATGAAATAATTGGCATTCTTATACATAGTCCAAGGCTGTGATAGTCCGAATAAAATATACCTTTATCTTCCTACAGAGAGAACGTTATAAAGTTTCTCTTTGGATTCTCTCTAGATTGCAAAACTAATTAGTATTATATGGACAATTTTGCACTGTGCAAAAATGGTCTTTGGCATTGTCATATTTTTTTAACAGTCATAGAGTGTGCTGATGCTAATGAGTCTTCACATATGCAAAGTGTGTTATTATTTACTCTCACAACATGGGTATTGAGATAGAAGAATGGATGAAGATCCAGGAGATAAGAATTCTAGTCACACAGCATCACTAGCAAATTATCTGTGTGATCTTGTGCAAGTTATTTAATCTCCCTAAACCTCAGCTTCCTCATATGTAAAATGAGACTAACCTCATAGGATTGTGATACAGATTATTTAAAATAATGCTTTTTAAGCATTCTATGGGGGAAAACTGTCAAAACTACTATTTGAATAGCTAATAATAAAGTAATAACTGTCTTAGCTCAGGCTGCTATAAGATATTACAGGGTAAGTGGCTTAAATCACAGACATTTATTTTCTCATAATTCTAGAAGCTAGAAGTCCAAGATCAGGATGCCAATATAGTCTGTTTCTGGTGAGAACCCACTTCCTGATTGTAGACAGCCTCTATCTTACTCTTTGCCCACAAGATTTCTTCATGTGTTCACAAAGAGAGAGTGACCTCCCTGGTGTCTCTTCTTTTGAGGGCATTAATCTTACTGAATCAGGGCTTCATCCTTATGACTGCATGTAACCTTAATTATCTCCCTGTGGTCCCTATCTTTAAATCCAATCATATGAGGAGTTAGAGCTTCAAAATGTGAAATTTTTTGAGGGGGGGGACACAATTTGGTTTTTAGCAATAATAAATGTAAGATACTATATTTTCAATTATTCATTTATGGAAGCGTTCAGTTCTTTTATCTTTTACACTTTTCCTTTGAGTTAATTATCTATTGATGTCTTCTAGAAAGTAATGTTTTTCTTTTGATATTAGTTTTAATATTTATGTTAATATATTATGATTCATTGTTTGGCCTAGGAAGAATAATTTCCAAATTTGGAGACACACAAGACACAGAATTTATTTAAGGAATTGCGGAAAGGAATTCTTTCCCTGATATTTTGAAGATTTATTAAGTTGGTTCTATTTAGTGTTGAGACCAAAAAAATCTTAATCGTTCATCAAATGGCTGCTCAGTAGTGTATGTTTAAGCACACACTCCCTGGAATTGTTACAAGGAAACCTTGAAGTCTTCATTGCACAGAAATGTACTACAGTGTCAAGAGCACTAGACTGTAAGACTTGATTTAAATCTAGGCTTTGCTCATAAACAGCTATATGACCTTCAGAAAATCACTTAATCTTTCTTCATATCAATAGTGTTACTAGTAAAGACAAGACAAGAACACTCTTTATGCAGGGGATTGTGAAGATTAAATGGAAATGTGGATGCCAGGCTCAGAGCATACTCTGGGCATGCTGAGATATTCATTTTTATTTTATTCCCAAATCTGGCTAATTTATGTGTATATTTTAAATCATTGATACCCTGACCTAAATTGACTACGAACATGTCTTTTTTAAAGGCAAAGAAACGCTATGGCAGCAGACTGGGGGATAACGGGTAAAATGCAGACTGAGTACTCTAGAGCCAAGAAATTTTGTCAAATTTTATAACAGAAAGTGTGCAGACAATAGAAGTTTAAAAAACAGCTCTTTTTTCATCATAGTCCCTGTTATCTGTGCGTGTATGTGTGTGTTGTGATTGTGAATGACAGAGACAAAGGTATTAAGAGAGAGAGAGTGAAAAAGTGAGAAGTGACATCAAATCCATCTTTTCCATTACAGTTTAAAAAAAATAACAAGCCTGATTATTTTATACTTATAGTGGTTTTGTAATTCTCCAATATACCATATTTCTATAAAAGAATAGGATAACAGGTATCTCCTGAAAACCTGTCCTATATGAAAAACTATTATATTACCAGGAAGAAAAATAATAATAAATGTTCAAAAAAAGAATAATAAATGTTCTTTTGTTGATACTTGTTTTAGCTTTATCACTGGAAAATTAGTAATGTGAAATGTACTTAATAAACTATTAATTGCACAATAAAAATACCATAAAAGTTTTTAAAAAGTTAAAAGACACTTTGACTGTAATGACCATTTAGTTGTTAACTATAATATGTAAATCATAAAATCAATTCAAGGCATATCATCTCAGGGTTTTTTTTTCTATTAATATTTAAACTTTCAGTTAGTTTGTGAAGTTTATCTGAGAAAAAAGAACATAAACCTATGTATCTACTTCTTTAGATGCATGAATAACTTCTGGGAAAAAGTGATATTCTCTGCTCTAATGATTCCAGAAATATATTTTAAAACAGAAAATTTAAGTCTTGCTCATCATGTGTCAGGAAAATTGGAAGTGATCTAGAAAATTAATTTTTTTGGATTCAATTAGATCAGTAATGTCAGAAACTAATGACTTGTGTTAGAGGAAACCCCTAGCTGGGATATTGGAGAATATGAAATGAAACATTAGTCCAAATTTGTGGGTCACTACATAGCACAAAAGATACAACCAAAGATAAAGGACACGACATATTGTAAATTTGTTTCCAATAAAAGAAACATTAACATATAATATGTATATAATATATACAAGTATATATAGAGGGTATATTGTATTGCATACAGTATATAGACAGCTTGTATACACATATGTATATGTATGTACACATATGTATATGTATGTACACATATGTATATGTATGTATATGTGTATATGTGTGTATGCACATAATTCATTTTTCTCAAAAACAATTATAAATTCTTTTAAAAATATATAAACAATGGTAACAACAGCAAAACTGTTTCATAGCACTGAAGAGTGATCAAAAAGAGGGTAAACCTGGGTGAGACATATATAATCTTGGTTTTATATACATATGTACATATATATATCTGCAAACCTTTCCTAGGATCTTAGCTGTCCTAAGGACACATGTGCAGGACCAAGGCTATGAGCAACTTGGGAGGTGAACAGTAGCTGAAAAGATGCAAGAGTGGAGAGATTTTAGCAGTCACTTCTAATGGGGGAGAAAGAATTTTAGAGTTTGAATCTCACCAAATTAGATGGTCTCAGTAAACATCTTGGGTTTTTCCAGAAAAACTAGGTCTTAAAAGTAAATACTATGCCCACAGTTAAGAGATTAACCCTAAAACTAAGGGCAAAACTAAAATAGATTTACCCTAACAAAGTATAAAACCAACTTCTACAAATTTGAATGATCCACCAGTAATTTAACTGACCTCTGGAAGAAAATACAGCAGTTTCAGATGAAGATACTAGCATACAGAGTCCCCTAACATCCTATCTCACGATATCCAGTATACAACCAAAAAGTATCATATTAAGCACATATAAAAAATGTGATCCCTAATCAAGGAAAAGATGAGTCAATAGGTTCTGCAGTTCATATAAAAGGCCTTTGAATAACTATGATAAATATGTTAAAATAGTTACAGGAAAGGGTGGTTATAATGAATTAAAAGATGCAGGCTCTCAGGAGATATATTAAAACTGTTACAAATGAAAATGTTATAACAGTACCTGAAATCAATACAAGGTATTAGATTTTATTTCAGTTATGGTTATGTGAATATTAATAATTACTTGATAACACTTGATCATTTTGTCAGTATTTCATATTACTTTCCAAAATTATACTCCTATAATAAGATTTTTTTCTATCACTGCTAGAAGAGAAAACTAATTTTCTTAGAACCTTTAAACTAGCAAAATCTTTGAAATGTTGAGTTTCCATTAATTGCTGCTATTTTTGGCTAGAGTCGATTCTTGTTAGCACCTTATAAAACATGAAAATTAGTGTACAATGTCTTATCAAAAATTAAAAACCAGATCTGGAGAGCCAAAATGAGTCATGATCTTTTAATATTTTGAGGAGCCTGAAATTAAGTCCTCCATTAAGAGCAACCTCTGGCCGCACATAGCCCCAGTTCCAGGAAAAGCTTCAGCTAAAGCCACCCTCGGACCACCCTCGGATCAGCCAATCAAAAGAAATGTGTAACATTCCTGTGGTCTGAGTCAGGGTTGGTAACTGCAGATAGTTACTTTGTACAAACTAGCCAATCACTCACTGCTTGCCTAAACCCCACGTGGGCCCTTGGAACTCACCTCATAATTGGTCATTTTTAAAGGATTCTCAAAGGTCATGATTGGGTCCCGCCAAAATTAACGGATGCCTCACAGATACTGAATGGTCAAAACTGTTACCATGGGTGCTGTACAATTGTAATTGGAGCTTATGTGATGATGCTATACATACAATGTGTGCACCGTAACACCGCCCGTCCCTTACCCTATAAAAACCCTGCTCACTATGTTTCCGGGCTTCACCCTGCTGACACTGCGCCGGTTGACGGATGAGCCCCTGCTCAAGCTTGTAGTAAAGACCCTAATGTACTTGCATCGATGTAGGCTCCTTGGAGGTCTCAGAGGACTCGCGATTCGGGCACAACAATTTGAGTCATAAATATTAGAATACCATGATTCACTTGAGTAATGGCTTAAGACACACAAGCAAGCAACATATAGCAACCTTTGATTCCTTTGAAACATCCTATTATTCACATTAAGTATAAACTTTCACATATGCTAACAATTATTTTTAAAGTAATGACTCACTTGAACAAAGGATTAGAAGAATTAAACTATCATCTGTCCTCACTTTGAAAGAAATTATGTTCATCAGGCATCTGGGGGAAATGGCAATTACGAAAGAAAATATACCTTGAGACCTCGTGAAGCTTATAGGTAGAGAAGAAAAATGAGGAGTGAAAATAATGCAAATTATTGAAAATTCAGTGTCTATGAATTTAGAAGAATCAAATTTTCACTGTTTTTCAATCTTCCTTCAAGGACATTTGGTCATCAGAAAGAAAAGCCAAGGAAACAGATTCATTAATTCATTTTAAAAGAATTTATAAGAGTTCCTGAATTATGATAAATAATTGTTAAATATCTAAATTGTTAAATATCTAAAGGTGAATAATACATGAACCCTGCTCTTCAGCTTTGTAGAATTTGTTGGACGGAATAGTTAAGCAAATGGATGTTTTCTATAGAATGTAGTAAGCTGCGTGCTTGAGTTTTCCATATGATATTGTGGGTGACTGAATGCAAGCTGGGAGTGGAGGTATCAAAGAGGCTCCATAGAAGAAGTGGCTGTGATATAATCAAAAGACAGGAAATAGCCAAGTGACGGGAGCAGAAAATGGGTGAAAGAGTAGGGGAGAAGAGTGTCCTGATCACAGAAAATAAAATATGCAAAATTTGTACTTAACCCTAGTAGTACAAACTGACCAACTTGGATGTAGTGTATAATATAAGATGTGCTGGTGACGAAGCTGGGAGGGGTAGATGGAAATGAGATTAGGGAGGGGCAACATGCAGTTAACAGGCCAGAGAAGCCATTAAAGGATTCTATGGAGAGCACTAATAAATTCGTATCTTAGAGAGATCACTTTAAAGACGGTATAGAATGGGTTTATCTGAGTGAAACTTAATAGAGGCAAGAGGTTCGTTAGTAGACCAATATACAACCTGGGGAGAAATTATGTATATCTAAACAAGAGTAGAGCTGGAGCTTATGAAAGAGGGAATCTGAGTGCTTTCAGAGTTAATTTGAAGAAACTTGTTATTGATTCCATTTCAGTTGATGAAAGGGAGATGTTACAGATTATTTCCAGGTTTTTTATTGTTGTCTTTTGTTTTATTTTTGTTCTCTTTTGTCTGGGCCACTCTACAGCTATTAGTAATATTCTATGAACTGGGGAAGAAAAATTTCAGAAATAAAGATGATTATTTCATTTTGACCAGCTTATTTTAAGGCGTCATTATTTTACACATAGGACTGGGGTGAGAGATGATTAATAGAATTTTAGTCTGGAGTTTAGAGCCTGGACCTCAGAAGAAAAATTTAGATATGGGCATAATGTTTATGTAGATTTAGAAGTAATTTTCAAGGTTGTTGATGTAGATGAAATTATCCAAATGAGACTTCATATGAAAACTATAAAAATAAGAAGAATGGGCCTTTAGGGTAAAGGGTAGCATTTTAGAGGCAGTTAGAGGAAGAAAAGCCAGATAAAGATACTGAAGAGGAATGGCCTGAAGTGAGAAAAGAGACAAATAACAAAGGAGAGGCATGTCAAGTGGCAAGTGATCAGAGATATCTTTTGCTTCAATCTGGTCAAGGACTGAATATATCCAATGAATTTAGCAACAAAGATGGCAAAAGTAACTTTAGCAAGAATAGTTTCAGCAGAATGGTGAGTAAAAGATTGGAGTAACAAGAGGAGTAAAAGATTGGTTAACAAGAGGAGAAAGTGGATGTAAACAACAAGAGATAGAAGAGATATGAGCATGCTTGAATTTGAGGGGAATCATAGTAAAGTGAAGGATGGTTTAATTGATGGAAGACTACTTTTGAGAGGGAAGTGCCAAAGATCCAGAGACCAAATAATGTGTGGATAAAGAACATGAGACCACTGTGGCCAGAGGAAGAGCACAGAAGCTTGATGAGGTGTGCAGACAATGACCCTTGTGAGCAATCGGTGGTCACTTGAAACCCTAAGCCCCACCTGAAGTGAATCCAAGTACAATGCTGGGAATCGTTCAGTACTACAGAAGAGCTGTGTTGCCATGGCGCTAAGCTTAAGGAGCAATTAGACCCAGAAGTGACCATTGTTAAGGCCTTAAGGGAACGGCATTCACCAGCGTTAAGGAGCCATACTTCCTAAAATTAAAATGAAATGCATATTAAAGTTTGAATCAGAATGAATTGGAGGACAAAAATCAGTGGGAATGCTGTAAGGCCATTTGCTGGATCTTCCTGTCTTAAATGGGAGTACACCTACAATTCTCTTAGGAAAAGGATTCAAGGGGTGCTTGGGTCGCTCAGTGGGTTAAGCATCCAACTCTTGATTTTGGCTTAGGTCATGATCTCAAGGTTGGTGAGACTGAGCCTTGCATCAGGCTCCGTGCTGACAGAGTGGAGCCTGCCTGGGATTCTGTCTCTCCCCCACTCTCTGCCCCTCCCCTGCTCACTCTCCCTCTCTCACTGCGCCTCTCCTACATGCGTGTACTCTCTCTCTCTTTCAAAAATAAAATAAAAGAGAATTCAAAATAATAAACTCATCATTTTTTCCTTAAAATTAATATAAACAAAACTAGAAGCTAAGAAAAAAAAAACCTTAGAAGCTATTTCTTTCATCCAACTAATATAACCTGTACTTTAGTTGGATGAAAAAAGCGGATCGTGTCTGAAGCAACACATTTCAAAGAGATGAGAATCTGATCTGTGTTGTTCAGTCACCCGAAGTCAGGGATTCTGTGACTTTCTTCCAAAACTTTTTGTAAATATTAACAATTTCACATGCTGGAGGAAGTTCCTTTTGCTTATGGCAAAATACTTTTTGGTTTGTTATGTAATGGAATATAATCAAACAGCCATTTGCGTACCACGTATGTATTAAAAAATGAAACCACTATAGTAAAACATTCCTAAACCATGCTTCCCTTTCACTTGAGGAAGGCATGGGTAAAAAACTTTCACATTTGAATCATTTTCTCGAAGCTGCCTAAATTCTAAAATGTCTTATAGGAGGACAATCAATAGAAACTGAGTTATAAGACCTATGGTCTCCCACTCAGTGTATTACAGGTGATCTCCAAATAAATACAAGTTGATTTATTAATTGTCTCCAAGCAGTGGAATTAGAGCCCCCTGTATAGAGTCCTTCCTAGTAAAAATCCTTGGTCTGGTAGTGAAATGTTCTGTGAGATGTCCCGTGAAATCTTATGTCTAGAATATAGACTGGGTTTATGATGGAAACCTGGCTTATTTTCTCAGTCAAGTGAATGAAGCAGTGTCTTCTAGTTGTCATGAAGCCTTGTTTGAAAATAAATCAGTCTGTGGTGTTCAAGTTGGATTAACTGTGGTATATAGGCTTATGACCATCAATCATCAGTTTTCAATTTCCGGTGAGGCATTGTTAATATAAAGGAGATTACTATCTCATACTTGATCTTCTGCCTTTTATTCAGTATGGATAACATTGGAGGACCTGTTGTTTATTCTAATTAATACTGGAGTTCCTATTCTCTTTTGGTATGCAACTGCTATTCCACCCATTGTTTTCAGTTCTTTTAAGATGTTCTTTTCCTATACAGAATTAATATATGAAATATGTATGTATTCCTTTAAGGTGTCAGTGAAAATCATTCTTCTCAGCTGTGCTTAGATGGCTGTGGCAAAAGGCTTTATAAATTCCTATTTCAGAGATTTGTATAATGCTGCCAGATCAAGTTGGAGAATGATGAAATAATGAGGCAGAAATAATCTGAGGATAATACCTGAGAATGAAAGCATAAGAAATATTCACAATATACGACTTCACCAGTTCTAAATATTTTCAAATAAAAACAGATTAAAGAGAGCTTTGGAAGGAATATAAGTGATTTTTTTAAATACATAAATTTGGAAATACACTGAGGAAAGCATATAGAAGTACAGAGAATCATAGTCCTTTAGCATTAGCTATCTACACAAAGGAGTGAGGTGTCTATGAAATCTTTTCAGAAATGAAATGAAAATGAAAAACAGGAGCAGAAAGACATCTGAAAAAGACTTTGAGCAAATAATTAGAATCACATACATAAAGGGTTTGTGCAACGTACTGTGACAGAAAACAATGATGCTGACAATGACAACAACATTATCTTTCTACTTGTAATCATCTCCTGACTTGCGGGAGAGCAAAATCGAGTATAAAGTAGGATATATTGTTTGCTAAGAAGGGTAATAGACATAGATGAGAATTTGCCAGTTTGACTTATTTGAATTATAGGAACAGTGCTACAGTTTGAACTAAATCTGGGATAGTGCTAAATTTGTCTTTAAAAATTGTGGGTGCATTGGTCTTTCTGGAGCAGAGAAATGGTTGGAGCAAAAGCTGTAAGAGAGAAAGGTGGAGAAGGAGAGACAGGTACATAATTACCTGGTTGCTGATTTGGGAAGCTATGCCAAAGGAGTTTTATGTTTTGAGAGACAAATTCTCATTTTCCACTAATCTAGTCCTTGGGAAAATGTACAGTTTTCACTCAGGACACGCAAGAAAAAATTATATACATGAAGTTAGTTAAAAACTAGGTCACATAACTAATGGTCAACGAGAATGGGAGATTACTGGAAATTGGCTTTCATTAACCACAGGTGGGAGGTGGGAGAAAGAGTCACAGAATGCTGGGTTGGGGGGTGCAGGCATCCTGTTGGGCACTCTGAATCAGTGCAAAGATTGTGTAAGGATGGGAATTAAAAATAGTTTTAAAAGGAACTGTTTTCTTTGAGGGAAGATTAAAAAAAAAAAAAAAGAGGGCTGGAGGAGAACTGGGCAGTAAAAGGGGCTCTCCAAAGCAAAGTACCAAATAAAGATGAAAAAGAGTAAAATGTTCAAGTCAAACAAACACAAAAATGGTTTTGACTTTCTTTCTGCTGACAATAAGCCTGTTGGAACAAAGTGGGGTAGGCTAGCACTACCCTAGCCCTCATTTGGTACACTCTTAACTTGTTAAGGAACTTGCATAAGACTGGTGTCCTTAGATCCGGAGGGAAGTCACAGGAAGATACTAGAGGAAGATGGCCATCTGCAAGCCAGAGAAGGAGACCTTAAAGAAAGCAAACCTGCCAACACCTTGATCTTCTGAGGCTCCGGAGCCTTGGGAAAATAAATGTCTGCTTTTAAATCACTTACTCTGTGGTTGTTTATTATGGCTTCTCTAACAAATTCATACATTTTCCTTCTACCTTTCTCCCCCACATCACCTCACCACTCCTAAATCATATCTGGAAGATATTATGAAGTATAACTGATATGTGTATTCTGTTACCTAACCTAGATAGATCCACGGTGAGCTCTATACTTACACATGTGGAATTCACAGAGCTGCTCCAGTGGATAAAATGGCTAATTTAATCTGATATCTCATACTAGTTGCCTCCGGCAGAGAGAGCCCTTGATTATGAACCCCTGTGTCTTACCTGTCAACCAAAGGGGTACTAAATAAGAAAAGCTTGTTCTTCAGTGTATTCTTTGGGTCTTTGGAAGTGAGGTTTTTTTGTTTTTGTTTTTGTTTTTAGGAAAAAGACTTATAGCTGAGGTTACCAGCTGAGGGCATGGGGCAGAATGGGAGGTCTGTGGAAATGTTTGCTAGGCTAGCAAGTCTGCTATGGAGATGCGCAATACTTAAGCATAAAAGTATACCCCTGCTATCCATCATTCTGTTAACTGAACTTTTTTATTAATTATTTTACATGGTCAGGCAATTTATATTTGATATTGATAAAGTTAGTCCTGCAAAACATTGATGTGTTTTTCTCCTTTATGAAAAGAGACATTTTTTCCCCAGCATAGTTTGATATTAAAGAGATTTAGAATTGTATAATGAGTAGCTTGCCAGAATACTGTATCAAGAATCTATACAATAGGGAGAGTCCTATACCATATTTTACTTGTGGAAGGGCTAAGAAATATTTTTATTTAATGAAATATGAAAACTTTTCAAGAACAGTTTAATTCATTCAGCAAAAGGTAAGTAGACTTCATTTTTAGTGCTGCAGATATTAACATAGTTCTGAAGACATTCACTCTATTCTGCAGATTTAGACTAAAATCTTTCCTATGTGTGTTGAGATGAGGGGCACAGTAACAGGGTAGAGCTCAAGAAGTCTAAATTCCAGACCTCGTTCTCCCCTTTAATGATTTTGATTTTTAACAAGTCACATCAGGTGACTTCACATTTTATTATCTATGTAATGAGTAGGTAGCTGATTCAAAATCTTATTCTTTCATGCATGCATGCATCTATCCATCTATCCAAAGGCATTATGATAAGCACTGAAGATACAATGGTGAGTAAGGCATGTCTCTTACTCAGTATTTTACAATAGATTTGAGGCTTTACCTGTGATAAAGTGACCCACATTTTTTAGGAACACTATAAGCATAAGTTTAAATTAATCTAATTTTAATCTATCTTATACTTTCAATACTCTGGTTTATCTTCAGATCATATAAATTGTTTGCCTTTTAATCTACCTTATTCTTTCATTCTCTACTTTTTAGAGTACTCTAATAGTTCTTGAACTTAAATACAGCTTTATTCTAAAATGAAATATTGTAAATGATTATTAAATAATGTATCATTGTTGACAAAATGTGGATATTTCACTTATGCACGCATATCCTAGCTAAAACTTTTTAAGTTTACTTTAAAAACTACTCAATAGTTTTTACTGCTATTTATTGCTATTATTCAAGGTGAAATAGGAGAACATGTATAGCATTTAGAGATGGATGTTAGTCTTGGGAAGGGTAAGAGACATTAATGTTTATAAAGATTTGCTTTATCAGGTAAGAGGTGGGAAACGTTGAAATAAATTCTGACAAGAATCTTGTCAGCCTAAAAGCTGTACTGAAAGTGGAATTAAAAATCATGAACAGAAAAGAAAATAACACATTAAAGAACAAAGACCAATCTGTTTCCAGATAAGAGATTCCATGTAGAAAGACAGAAGATCATGTCATCACTAAATAAAAATCTAACAATGGTTTATTCCATTATGAATGAAACATTCATGGATAATTGAAGGAGATGAGATGCACTGTGAGTTACATGGACAATAGAATATGACTGATTTAACTTATGGAAGGAATTTGTTTTTTTAACATTTATGTATTGAGCATTCATTGCAGAAAAAGCTAACCAATGTTAGAATGGTAACATGAATTATTTCCCTCCTTTTAAAAATCTCTTTTACTGACATTATACATAATGTACTCTAACTGTATAAAGGGAGATAAGATAGCAATGGATTATTTCCTTGACTTTAGTCTTAGTTTAGGATCCAAATCAGATTCCTCTACTCACTCAATACATAATTTTAAGCAAGTTAAAGTCTCTAAACCATAGTTACAATATAATAGAACAATAGAATAGTTAGATAGTATAATAGAATCTCACAGTTAATGAGACTATTAAATGAGATCATATACGTGACTCAAGAGTAGATAGCTGATTCAAAACATTATTCTTTCATCCATCCATCCATCCATCCATCCATCCATCCATCCATCCCTCCATCCATCTACAATCTATCCATCCATCAGTACTTAAGCTTCTGATCTTATTATAATTAAAAATAGTTAACTAAATAAACATTGACTATCAATGTTATCAAATCTAGATTTTATAATCCTAATGGCCTCTTATTTCAAAATGAATAAAGTAACAGAGGTCCATGGTAGCTTATTTACTATGAATTTGAATGAGAGGATTTCTATCTTCAGTTGAATCACTTAAAAAATGGCCACGTGGTTTTGTGAGCTCATTGTCTTAGGGTTTAGATTAGCTGTATTTGCTTTAATTTTTTTTTTTTTTTTTACCACAGGTTTCCCTAAGTTAGCTCTTGTTCCAACAAATGGGGTCTTTTGAAATGGAAACTGGAGAAAGTATATAAATACGAGTCAGTATCAATCAATCTGTCACCATGCTGAATAAACAGCTACAGTCATCCCCTGCTGACAAAATGTCAGAAGCTGAAGACTACACAGGATTATTAACATAGCCTGTATGATAGTGATGCAAAATTAAATAGGAATAGAAGAAAATAGGTGATATTCACTCTCCTTCTTTTGGAAGCACAAAAATAGCTGCATAAATGATCACTTGGCATTTCATCTCTTTCAAAGAGTATTTTACTAACCTGTTATTAAGTGGTTACCTCTAGTAAAGAAGAACAATGCTATCAATGGAATTTTCTGCATTGGTTGAAAGGTTTTTTTAAACTGAATTGGAAATAATAACAAGTTGAAATAAAATAAATATAAGTAGAAGCAGGTAGTTCTGGCAAAAGGATTTTTCTGTGCTCCTCTGACTTGGGCTTCAGGTTGTTGGTGTGGAGAATGGAAGGAAGGAGCAAGAGAGATTAACAAGAAGACTTTGCGCTCATGATGCTCAGCAGATGATTGTGCCTATGTTCACTATTATCATCCTTTAGAGAGTGTGATAGAATGCTCTTCTTAAGAAAATTTCGAATCAGAGTACAGAATAGATTGACTGAGACTTGTGCTCTTAGATTACAGAAGTGTGAAACATTGCCTCCAGTCATCTTCATTAGCACGAGTAAGTGCTCCCTCTGCTGGAACATACCTCCAACTGTATACAGACCATTTCCACCTTGCTGGGATCTCCTGAAGTGAATTCATCTTCACTCCAAACTGCTGGATTTGCTCACAGGCTTGTATTCCTTATGAATAGCATCTTAATTTTCTCAGCAAATTGAGCCTTTAAATAGGACTTTTAATTTCTTCCCTCTCAGTCTTCATATCTAATCAGTCACCAAACTCCGATGATTATTTTAAGTTTTTCACATTGATCTCTTTCTATTTCACCTTTACCTTCCCTAACTTTGACTCTCTTGCTTAAGTATCTCTAAAGTAAGATAAAACCTTTCTTATATACCCTGGATCATTATTGTGAGGGTAAAGTAAAATAATGTATAGATTGTGTGTTATAAAGGTTATGAAATTGGGACATTTTTTTCATCATAGATTCTGAGCTGGTTTCAGGTTCCATTATTGCTTCCTTGCCTTACCATCTAGTGCAGTGCTGTGGTATATGTAAAGACATTATGTACATTTTTTATATGAATACATATTTATATAAGTAATGGACACAGAACTACTGCAGATAAACATGAACTTGTACTAGAAGCATAAGTTGATACATTAAGTGTTAATGTTTCCTATGATTTTCCTTCTTGTTTTCTGCTCCATTAGTGTTCTTATGAACACTTGCTTAAGTATATGTCAAAGCACATATTTTTTCTTTCCCTCAACTAGATAGGACTTTAGGGTAGGGGACAGAGGTGAAGGGGTGACTGAGATCAGAGAGAAAGAAATGTAGGGACTGAAGTGTTATAAATTAGAAGCATCAATTTTATTTTTATATATGTATATATTTATATATTTTTTATATAATAAAAATATTTATATACTTTCTATAAAAGAATAATATATTTTATTTTTAAGTAGAGGGAATCCCTACTGAGCTCTCCTTTAGTGTGGGTCTTTCCATCCACATATCCCTGCCTGATACACCATGATAATATATATGACTTTGGTTGCTTGAGTGGGGTCAGACGTATGAGAAAAAACTTTGGTGTGTAACTAAAATCAGCTGCACAGAACTCATTAGAAAATTTACTATGAACTCGGGCCACTAGCATATCTGAACTAAAATATATCCTCATTTATAGGATTTTGTAAAATTCCTATATAATTTTATTCCTATATAAAATATAATATATATTAAATAAAATCACTTGTGAACAATGCCTGGTATACACTAGATGTTGAATAAATATTTGATGGATCTCAATCATGGATATTTATAGTTGGAAGAGAACCTAGAGTTAATATATATCAATCTTCTCATTTTACAAACAAGACAATGAGCCCAGAGAAAAGTGGTGATTCAAACAAGAGAATGCTGAAATATACCAGGTCAAGCACTCAGCTGTCCTGAGTCCCAGTTTTCCTCCCACTGCATTACAAAACCTTTCATCTCCTTTGGTTTGTATTATATGTATCACTCTCCTTCCTAGTTTTCTCTCCTTCCCTTACTCTCTCTCCTTCTCTCTCTTTTTATCTTGCTCTCTGGCACATATAAAATGTGCTCACTTGGATTTATAAGTCTACATTTTCTACAAATATAAGAAACTTATATTTATCTGTCTACTGATATTTGACAGTAGCAGTGTAATTATTGTGAAATTGTTTCTAGTTATTACAAAACCATTAATTACTATCAGCATGTTACAGCATATTATGTTAACTAAGGGGAATTTTTTGGGTAGGAGGTTGTTTTATACATTTTTAGAATGTTAAAAAAGGTTCTGAATCAAAACTAGGGGGAAAAAACTATATGTTGAGCTGATATGCAATTTTTAATGATCAGAAACACATTTTTAGGGCACATTTTTACGTATCTAAAATAAATGTCTCTTCAGTTTGGTAACTGCATGTAGTCTTAGTTTACTGATGAATTGTTTATTAAGAATTAATTTTTAAGTTGATTGCTGGTACTAGAAATAAATTTTAAGTTGACTGCTAGAACTGGGAAATAATTATTTTTTCAAAATATTATTATATATTGTGGTTAGTTTAATCTTCAAATACCTTTTAACTCAGAATATGTCAATAAATACAGGGCATCTGGTTAGCTCAGTTGGAGGAACAAGTGACTATTGATCCCAGGGTTGTGAGTTCAAGCCTCATGTTGGGTGTATTATTAAATAAATAAAACTTAAAAAAAAAAAGACTGTCAGTAAACAATACAATAATGTAATTCAATTGTACCATTGGTAAATAAAAAAATTAAAAAATAAGTAAAGGATTACTTTATCTTATTTACTTTCCCACCCTTGAGCAAATGATCAGTGTAAAAGAGAGGTTAAGAACACCCTCTCTAGAATCAGATTTGTTGGCTTCAATCTTTATCTTTCAATAGATTGGGCAGTTCCTTATCCTATCTATTGACTGCTTCTTCATCTCTACAATGAAATAATAATAGTTCCTTCCTCATGTGGTGGTAAGAATTCAATTGGCTAATCTATTTAAAGTATGTAAATCATGTGTCTGGCACATAACAATCACAATAAATGCTTGCTGCTTTTATAAAGCTACCATAAGCGTTATTCTTTTTATTGGTGATCTTAATTAGGTTTGTTTTTGTCTCAGGAATAGATGAAAGTAAGTGCAGACTCGAATTGCATATTCATGAGCATTAGGTACCAGACACTTTAATACATATATTATCTTGATTAGCCCTCATCAAAAAGTTTCTATAAAAGAAACTGTATTTTGGTATTTTATAAATGAGAAATGGAAGGTGAGAGATTAAGAGTCAGAGAACCAGTAGCTGACAATCCAGGAATCAAACCAACCAATCTGACTACACAGTTCATATTTGCTTTTTTTTCCCGTTAACACTGCACAAATATGGTACATGTGTTTGCATTAGGTGTGATGTCAGAAATTCAAGGAGGTCATGATGGCCCTTTTATTACAAAGAAATCTTTACTTACGGTTCAAGAAACTTAGCAAAAATAAGTACATATGTGACACAATACAGTTAAAATACACATGACACATAATAAGAATCGAGAACAGAGAAAAAATATTTCAAACACCAGAATTCTATAAACAAAATGTTAAAGGAATCTTACTTTTTGTAAGAATTTAATGGTAGAATTACTAATTTGCTTCAATTTTTACTATATTATCACAGTAAATGGGAGTAAACACTCATTGTGAAATAATTCGTTGGTTTATTGTTCTTATGCCTTTTTAGAGCAGCATTGATGAAAATAAGGCAGTCACTACCCAGATGTGGTGATTTGAGTTTCATTTTTCATTAATAAAATAAAATAAATTAATTTTAGTTTCTTGTTATAGTAGCTGTACTTTGTGTTCATTCATTGGGTACACGTGGCTAATGATGATCACATTGGACACAGCAGATATAGAACATTTTCTTCATTGAAGAAATTTCTATTGGATAACACTCTTCTGAGTAAGTTGGGATGTGTAACAGAATGACCAGGCAGAAAATTTTAATGAGCAAAATATTGACTAAGGGTAGCTGCCAATTCTTTGCGTTGAATGTAATGGAAGGAATGGTTATCCTTCATTCCATAGCACTGAATGAGCTCCATGTGCACAACTACCAGCTGTATAACTTTGGGCAAATTTTCATCTTCCTAGAGCTTTAGTTTCCTGATTTATTGAATGGAAGGAAACACCTTCCATGAGGCCTACTTACTAGGGAAATTGTGAAGGTCAGTACAGACAATATATAAGAATGCATCTTGTATAATACAAGTAATAGACATAAGGTATCCATTCTGAAACCTGGGTCTTTCAACTAGGTCTCTAAAAGAACACAACCCTAAAACTTGTGTCCAGGATTCAAGTCCAAGTTCTGCCACTTCCCAGTTTAATGAGTTTGATACTTGGTTTCATTTTTCTGTAAGGCAAGAAAAATTCACATAGATATTGTGAGAATTAAATAATATATATGTGGAAGGATGTCGGTGTAGGGGAGTGGATGGATGGATGAAATAAATGAAGGGGATTAAGAGCACACACACAATGTAAGTCAATATTATGTTTAAAAAAACAAATGGCCAACTTTATGCCTCTTTGCTTTGCTACCACATGATGCTTTCTGATCTCTATAATTCTGGCATATATATTCATGGTAAAGAGCCTAAAGTAATAGATATCAATTACTGAGAACAGTTCTAGGAGTTAGGCACTTTTTGGAGACTTAACATGTATTGCTTCATTTAATCTCTATACAACCACGTGGATATGGACATGCACTTATTATTCTTTTCACTTCATTTTATAGGGGTTGTAGCCTTTCTGAGGCTCAGATAGGTTATACTGCCCAAGAAATGCCCCAGAGTCAGCATTTGAACTTGGCACACTGAGAACCTCTGTTCCCCGTCATTACATTCAATTGTCTCAAGCAACATAAAAGAAAGCTATTGGTTTATCCACTTGTCAGCCCTTTCCATTTCTCCTTACTAAATGTCCAGTTCTCCCTAAGTTAATAAATGTTATCATCTAATTCCAAAAACAAAAATCATTTTTAAATAGACAAAATGTTTTTATAAAATTTTTATGTAAAAGTAAACAAGTAAAAATAGCTAGGAAGTCTGGAAAGAAAAGAGACAAATGGAGTGGAGAGTTGCCCTATTAGATATTAAAATACATTATAAAGTTTCATTAATTTAACCAATGTGGTGATAAGCATGAACAGCTCCATAGAACAGATTAGAAAGTCAACTGAGTCTCAAACACATTTGAGAATTTAGAATATGATAATTGTGACATCTTAGTTAGTGTTGGAAAAGATGGATTATGTAATAAATAGAGTAGATACAACAGAGAAGCGTTCAGAAAATAAAACTGGAATCTCATTCCACAACTTATCTAAATAAACTTCAGCTGGATCTAAGTTTTAGATAACACACACCAGTTGATGAGTTTTATTCAATCTCATCTATCCATATAAAGAGTGATTTTGTAAAACCTAAAATAATTGATAGTATTCTCGTGTGTACATTTGTGTGTTTGTGTGTCCTGAAGTATTGAGAATTGTAAGACAGTGGTCCAGTTTCATTCTTTTGTATGTATCTGTTTAGTTTTCCCAATATCATTTATTGAGCATGCGGTCCTTTTCTCATTTTATATTCTTGACTCCTATGTTGTAAAATAATTGACCATACATGTTTGAGTTTATTTCTGGACTCTCAGTTCTGTTCCATTGATTGATGATGCTAATGCCATAATATTTTAATTACTATACATTTGTAATGTAGTTTGAAATCAAGGATCATGATACCTCCGGTTATGATACCTCTAAGTTTGCTATAGTTGGCTATTCAGGGTTTTGTGTGTGTGTGTGTGAGTGTGTGTGTGTGTGTGTGTGTGTGTGTGTTTCCATACATATTTTAGGATTGTTTGTTCTATTTCTGTAAAAAATGCTATTGGAGTTTTGATAGGAATTACATTGAGTCTATAGATTGCTTTGGGTAGTATGGGCATTTTAACATATTAATTCTTCTAATCCATGAGCATGGAGTATCTTTCCACTTATTTGTGTTATCTTCAATTTCTTTAATCAGTATCTTATAGTTTCAGTGTACAGGTCTTTTAACTCCTTGGTTAAATTTGTTCTTAGGTATTTTCTTCCTTCTGATACAATTGTAAATGGGATTGTCTTTATTTTTCTTTCTGATAGTTTGCTATCAGTGTATAGAAATGCAACAGATTCCTGAAGGTTGATTTTGTAACACTTGTTATAGATTTCATACCCTAAGCTTAGTTGTCAGAAAGCCATGATTTCTGAAACTGGTCCACATCTTCCCTGCACCTGTGATTGCAGAATGAGAAATATTAATGGGTAATCCATCAAGAAATCTTTTCAAGTGATTGCCAAGCACTGAAGAGCTGTAGATATTGCCTCCTAAAGTGCCATTTTTTCAAAAAGGAGTAAACCCTTGCTCTTCTTGAGTATTACTGGAAAAGCAGGAAGAAATATATAGAAACTTTTCTAGGCTTTAAAAAATGATTCCTATTCACTGCCACCCATAGAGAACAGGTAGAAGATTTAATCAAAGGTTTTAAACCAAGTGGCATTTGCAGTCAATGCAAAGCTTAGGTGTAGGAGGCACTCCTGATTGCTGGCTGTACCCCCGGACTGTACCTTCGAGGGGGTAGAAGTTAGTGAGACCAAACAGGTATTTTTCTTTAAGCTTCACTGTTTCAGTTAGAAGTACTTCATAGTAATATTATTCCTATCTATCATAAATTTCACATATTTTTTGACTTTGTTTTGATCTTTGTTCTTTTCCTTGAAGACAGTAAGGTTTTTAAAGACTCAATGATATACATTTTTATCATGTCCTGATGGACTAAAATATTTAGATAATTTCCAAAATTAAAAAAGCAGATATGTTCTAATGATTCTCATTGATCCACCAGCCAAAGCACAAACTTTCCTCAAAGTGCCTGAATGAAAATTAATTGATAAATTATCAAGATCTTCTATATAAAAGTGCTTACAGTATTTATTTTTCTTTATTGAGGAGATATTTTGTGGCACATGACAAAAACTTAAAAATATATTTTATAGTTCTTGATTTCATTTCCCTAGAAAATCCTACTACTAAAATACTGGTTTTGTACCTGGATGATAATATACATTTGAAAAGAAAGAACACATAAGAACATGTATATTTCTTAAAATAGAATTGTTTCAAAAGGGATATATGGTTTTATGATTAATAATATGAATAATAAAATTATTTTACCAAGTTATTGAGGAAAGATGCATGGAAATAAGTGTAAATGTGTCACAGAGGCATAGAAATGAAGGAAGGACATAAAGATAGGAAAGTCACACTGCATTATATACAAGCTTGTACATCTACATAATGTATTAACATTTAAAGTCTAAATCATATAGATAACATCAAGTTTTTTGATTGCAACAAAGTGAAGTACATAAAGATAAAACAATTGCTTATGGGGAAAGAGTCAGACATAAAACTTCTAGTTTATTCACAAAGCCAACATTTTAGCAGATTCTCAATTAATCTAAACATTTGCCACTGCTGATATTGTACAGTGAGTTCTCTTTTAGAAAAATGTGCATATATTGTGTTACTTTATTTGCTATAGCTGCGTAGCTAAAGGAAAACAATTGTTAGGAACAAATTTCAGATTAATATCATAAAATGTGATGTAAATATTAAAACACAGAGAAGGAAATGTGTTACCAAATTATTGATTGACCTTGTTTGAATGGAAATTTTCTAGGAATAAGAAGTATATAAGCTGAATCTGAAAAATTGAAAGTAACTCTTTTCCCCCCTTTGGCTGAGCTATTGTTATTACTTTGGTTTAATATCATCACAGGAAATTTTCCATTTATATTTTTTGTTTAATTAATATATAGGAAAAAACAAGCAACTCTAGGCTTCTTGGAAACTGATTTCATCCTTAATGTAATTTATTTCGACTCTGTATCTTGATAAAATTTGCAGCCATCTTAAATACTAATCCCTGATTTATTTAAAGGAGTAAAATGAGAGTGAGGTGTAAATGTCCAGAATTGAATTCTGCATTCAATTTTAGGTTCTCCATATTGAAAATGATAGACAATGGCATGAGAAGAGGAAAATACCAATAAGAATCAAGGGCTTGCTAGGTAAAGGCATGATGCTAGGCATTAAAACCAAAGAATTTTAATCCCAAATTAAAATTTAATCCCTTCTTCAAACCTCCATAGTCTTCAGTAAGCAGGACCCAATATAGTTAAAGAGATGTATCTAAGATCACATTTTGATAGGGCAATAACTAGAATAGAGACCACTGACATTTAAGCCCCTGCTGTTTCTGGTCAGCCATGGGAACAAGACCACATAGTGCAGACAAACTATCATGCATATGGCACTGTGTTCTTGGCCTTTCTAGTTGTTAATTCAGTCATCCAATATTCTCTTTCTATCTGTAGACTTATTTATTATGGCCACAGAATTAATATTCATGTTACTAATCAATTCTGAATGAGCTAGTGTTAAGAGTAGAGCTCTGTGGCATTCCCCTCAAACCCTCCATTTAGACTGATTTCGTCCTATTCATCAGCACACGTGGAGCATCCAAATTCAATCAATATTAATACAATTTGCAATAGGGCCGTTTTTCTTTACCCGATTTATAAGAATATCACAAAACAGCATGTTTTCTTCTGATATCTGACTAACTTTGTCAATGGTCTTTCCACAATAGGAACTTTTAATAAATTACCTTTGATGAATGAATTAAAGTTGATCCGATATAGTTCTTATCATTGGTTTTCATTATCTTATCTACGCATTTATTTTTCTTATAGATACATTTAATAAATATAATTAAAGTATTAAGCTATATTTTATGTCCAATGCATATATCTAGTAATAAGTATAATTTATTTTTTCCATCTTGCTAATCACTGGGCTTCTGGAATTTAAATTTTACAGAGTTACTTCAAGGTGCCAGAAGACTGACACATATATTTTGGGATATATTTTGTCATTGCCTAGAATTTAATATCATTTATAGGGGAATGTCATGGTTTTTTTTTTCACCCACATTGCCAAAAAGTGCTCAATTTATGAGCATACTGTGAGAGAGAGATGGAAAGCAACTCTTCTCTGTTTCCAAAGTGAATGAGTTCAAATGGTAGCTGTGTAGATTTAGTTGTAGATAAGATCCTAAACCAAATAAGCATTACAACGACTTATGAGATAGCATCTCTAGTTTTCTTACTTCTAGAAACTGAAGGAAATGGAACAATATGAACAAGGCTGAAAAAAGTCAAAGCATGTTTGATTTCTTTTACCAAAATATTCTAAATATGAGATGTTAGCACCCCCTACTCATTTCCTCCTTAGACTGCATTTGATTTTAATCCAGAAGAGCAGTAAGGAAGGGATTCATGAATTTTAGGTTCTAATCAGAGCTATCTTTTTAGGATTGATTGATTTAAAACTGCAAATGTATTTTAAATCAGCTTGTGAGTTATGCACTTGATATTTAAATTTGTATATGAGAGAGAGAGAGAGAGAGGGAGAGAGAGCACGCGCCAGTGCCCAAGCAAGTGGGGGAGGGGCAGAGAGGTGGAGACAGAATCTGAACCAGGCTCCATCCAGGCTCTGAGCTGTCAACATTGAGCCCCGATATGGGGCTCAAACCCAGGCGTCCTGAGATCATAACTGAGCTGAAGTCAGACGCTTAACTGGCTGAGCCATCCAGATGCCCCTACACTAGATATTAAAAATCTGACCTTTTATATGCCAACATAAATAGATACAGTTTCAAATTTTGGTGTATAATTGTTATGACTTCAAGTAGATTGCTTTCATATGTGGTATTTTAGCCAGGATTTTAACAGGTAGCCAAAATCTGTGACTATATCCACCAGTAAGTAGAATAAAGTAGACCAGGGTCAGTTTTTTTCTTCTAGACAATTATTCTCACAATGGAATGTAAGAATTAGTATAACAAGTTTAGTAAACATGATTATGTTAGAAAAATATTCTGTCTTAAAATTTTGTAAAAATATTTCTATTCCAATTTTCAATTTGAATATTATAGCAATGTATGAAATAGTACACATTTCCCGAAAGAGGGCTTTGGCAAGAATATTAACCAATTACTACAAAAATAAATAGAACTAATGAGAGCCAAGACTTTTGGGATTTTGTGATATTAATCAATACTTTATAATTTGCTACTATTTGAAAATACTTTTGTTTAAAGTGCTGAGATTCTCAAAAGATACAAAATGCTGATTCGAAAGGGCACACACAACCCAGTGTTTATTATAGGACTACCAACAGTAGCCAGATTATGGAAAAAACCCAAATGTCCATTGAATGATGAATGGGTAAAGAAGATGTGGTGTATATATACAATGGAATAGTACTTGGTGATCAAACAGAATGAAATCTTGTCATTTGCAGCAATGAAGATGGAACTAGAATGCATTATGCTGAGTGAAGTAACTCAGAGAAAAATAAATATCATATGATGTCACTCATAATGTGGAATTTAAGAAACAAAACAGATGAACATGGGGGAGGGAAGGAAAAATAAGCAGCAAAAGAGAGAGAGGTGAACAATCGATAGGAGACTCTTAACTATAGAGAACAAACTGAGGATTGCTGGAGGGGAGTTGGCGGGGGATAGGCTGCATGGGTGATGGGCATTTGAGGAGAGCACTTGGTAATAGTACTGGATGTTATATATAAGTGATGGATCACTAAATTCTATCCCTGAAATTATTATTATACTATATGTTAACTAACTTGGATTTAAATAAAATTAAAAAATTAAATAAAGTGCCAAAATTCTTGTTAACCACTTTATTATATTAAAGGTACATTAATATTTCAATATGCATATTTAAATAGACTTATATTGAAAGCCAGTGGGTATATAACATAAATAATTTAAAATCTAGAATATTTACTATAAATTAGGAATAACTGGTTGTGCAATGAGGTATAAAATGTGCTTTGAAGTTGTAAAATACACTTATACAAGAGTTTGTTAATGTAATTATTAACATTTTTTTGGAAGTCTAGTTCTATATATGTGACTCAAACGTCAGGCAATCCTACCAATTACCTCCTAGTGTTTAGTGAGCTTCTTAGAGCCAACAGATTTTAATACTGATTTTCAGCTTCAACACTCCAGTTTTAATGAGGAAACATTTCCAGAAGTATTAACTCATTTCTCAAGACTAATATTTAGTCTTTTTACCTGGTGTTGGCTAGAACTACTGATATTATTTTCAACCAATATATATACCTATGTAGGACGTATGTAAAGATTGAACAGGAAAGTTAATCTTCAATTATCGAAAGTTTCATATTAGTTTAATTTTTAGATTGATAAATTATCTTTAACTTAGACATAGTAATTTATTTTATTGACTGTTCGTCAGAGAATTTAATCAATACTTGAAATTGAGCATAATTTCTACAGATTGGACGAGAAAGAGGAATGAAAGCAATGTTTCTCAACAATTGCAAAGATTTCAGTGATTTGAATAAAATTTCATAAGCTTTCATTTATACTTGTTCACGTGTATTTGGGGGTTCCACTACTCATTTATTACCAGGAAGCTGGCTGAGAGTTGCTTATGGAGTTGTTTTCCCCTACAGTCATGATGAATTTGCGCTATTTTAACCAGTATTCTCTTGTTTAATCTCTGAAGTCCAATCTATATTATCAAAGATGTACTCTTTGATAATAGCATATTATCATATTATAAGAATATAGCATGTAATTAAAAATGCTCATCTAGAGCATTTTTGACCCAAGTTTTCATATTAAAATATAAAAACCATATGGGGTGCCTGGGTGGCTCATTCATTGAGTGTCTGACTTCGGCTTGGGGCATGATCATGGTTTGTGAGTTCGAGCCTCGTGTCAGGCTCTGCACTGACAGCTTGGAGTTTGGAGTCTGCTTTGGATTCTGTGTCTCCCCCTCTCCCTGTGCCCCTCCCCTGTTCCTGCCTGTCTTTCTCTCTCTCAAAAATAAGCATATTTAAAAAAAAAAACACCAAAACATGATTACTAAATAAGAAAACTATATTCCAAGCCATATCAGACAATATTTTAATTTTAGATACAAGTAAAGAAATTAAAAGAAAAGCCAGCTCAATTTTGAAATTTTAAATTTTTAGACAAAAATGAGTGTTACTTCTGAGATACTGATGACCATACTAATAAATGTCTGTGAAAGAAATCCAAGGACAAGCTGATTTATTATGAGAAGTCCGTGGCATGAATTTCATTTTGTATTATTTTAGCCCAGAACACTGTCTCAGAGAAATATGGACTGGAACTTTTAAATGTCTGATTTTTTTGAAATGTTCTAGAAGGGTCATTCTCTCAGTTTGAATTGAATTTATACTTTGAAATCAAAGAATAATGAAATAAAAATTAAGTATTTATGCCTTACTTTCATCAGGTATATGAAGGCAAAGACAAAAATACTTTCTCTTCCTTTTCCTGCCCCTGAGACTCAAATAAAAAATAAAGAGGAGCACTCAGATTAACTTTTCATTTCTTGCTAGAAAATATTACATGTATATGAGGAAAAGAGAACTATAATCAACAAATACTGGGCTTATTTTAATTTGTTTAGGAGTAAACAGGGAAAAAATGTTAAAAAAGGAAAAATATGCCTAAGCCATAAGAAGGAAATGAAAGATGGGAAATTAGGTGGGTAGTACAAAGACAGACATTATTCTGAAATACACATCAGTTATTTAATGTGATGATACCTAAAATATAGTTATAAGGAAATAGTACCTGCAAAGAGTATCTTGCAATATGAGCAAGATGTTAGAAAGTGAGGGTTGAAATTACAAAGTAGAAAGAGAAACTCTTAATTTAAGGTCACCATGTTGTTGAAATTTTTCTAGGTTTAAGTTTTTTATTATTTATTTTTATCTTTTTAAACGTGAAAGGCATAATTTAATTTTTTGTGGACTTCATTTTTAAAGTAATGCTTTGAAAGAGAAATAAATCCATAATATTATAGGTTGAAATGACTAAATTAAAAGTGAACTTCATCCTTACTCTTTTGTTTCCAAATACTAGAGACCATGGTGAAATATTAACTGAACATAAGTCTTATGTTCCACTATTTACCAATAACAGAGGAAAAACATATCAGTACTAAAATAGAATCAATTTTCTACATTAGATTTTAAAATCTGATTGATCTTTGTTAAGTGAGTGTTTGTAGGTAAGTGGTTTTTAAATTGTTGAGTGTTTTCTAAGGTAAGTGTCTGTGTAGTGGGTAGTAGTTCTACATGAATAAGTGAATCATAAATGGAATAAATAATAATTGGCATAATCAGGAGGACTCTTTTATCTTTGGGAAAGCATCTCTGATTTGCATTAGGAACACATCAACTAGAGAGAGGAAGATGGAATAGATGACTTGATTCTTTTTAACTCCATACATGTTTTAAAAATCTCACTTATTGAGTCACATGATGATACTAAAAACATTGTTAATGAAAAAATAATCTTAGTAAAATGTCAATATAATAATCTTTAGAGGCTTTTTTAAAAATGTGAATTGTTCAAAAGTAAGCTTTTTCATGGCATCCCATAAGTTGTAGAAGAGTATTAATGCAGCTCTCATCTCTTAATCAGACATCCATGATGGCTGTGTACAGATGGAGATGAGGAAGGGGAGGGATGGGGAAGGGGGGAGGGGAGGGGCAGGAGGCATGGGAGAGGGATAGGCAGATAGATACTAGGAAACTATAGCACTCACTAAGAGAGATCCCTGGGATAAAGGAAGCTGCTGGAAGATTAGGGAACATCAGAGGCATTCTGTTCAGTAAAGGACAAAGAGAACTACAGCTGCAGAAATATAAGCACTGGGACTTAAAGTGAAATTTCAGGGGTTTCAGGTGGAGGAATTGAGAATACTCTATAAAAGGTAATAAAAGTCCTGTAAAAAATTGACTATCTATTTCAGACTGATTCTGTACATGGACAGTGCTTATAGAAGACAAAAATAAATTAAAAAGAAAAGGCTGATAAAAAGAAAGAAGAAGACAAAAAATAGGAGTAAAGTATTAAATCGTATTGTATTAAAATACCATAAATAGCTTTTTCCCCTCTGATGGGCCACTTACACAAGTGCTGGGTAAAATTTTATGTACAGTACCTTTCTTTTAGCCTTTAGCTGCTCATGGTACTTGTCACAGGTGTCTCCTGGGATCTCTCCTCCCCAAAGAGTAATTCCAACAATGGTGTATGTGACACCCATGATGAGCAATGGGAAACAGTACACCAGTATAATGACAATAATATGGTAACTGCAAGAAATAAAGCAAACAACAAACATATGCTGAAGAGTGTCTTGAGATGCAGTATGTGGGGAACTTTGAATTCAGTTCCTTTTAAATCATAATTGAAAATTCCGAAGATTATTTCCACATTTTTTCCAAGTCTTAATTCCACAAGTCTATCAAAATATCATGCTCTTGTCTACTACATTCGTCCAAATGCTACCAGCTGATCCTTGTCAGTCTTTGATTCATGTACAAAAAGTATAGCTGCGTTGCGTGCTAATTTAAACTGCCCACACTCTCCTTGCCTAGCGGTTCTGTATGAATGCCATTTCTCTGCTTGGTAATGGTTGAGCTAACCTAATTAAATTTATCATCAGAGAGAAAGAGATGAGACAGAATGAATAAACCAACTGACAGGTGCTTTCTTATAAGATTATACCATATACCCCTGCAACATCAGTCATATTTGAAATACATTGGTTTTTATCCAAATAAAAAAATCTAACTAGATATTCTAAGCCACATTGGATCCACAAGATATGTGACTATAGTTTTTAAAAATCAGGTAAAGACACTTACATGCATTTCTAATGTCATGACACATTTGATAGAATTATTAATTTGGTAAATAGCATACAGGTGTGTTAGTCACATCAGTGTCATGATACTATAAATTAGCAAACTAAATTCTATGTTTTCATAAATTTCAGTCAAAATGATAAAGATGTAGGGGCACCTAGGTGACTCAGTCAGCTAGGCATCTGACTCCTGCTCAAGTCACATTATCACGGTCAGCACAGAGCCAGCTTCTTATCCTCTGCTCCCTCTCTCTCTGCCCTTCTCCTGTCTTTCCCTCTCTCTCAAAAATAATAAATAAATATTTATTTATTTATTGTTTTATTTATTTTTGAGAGATCGAGAGAGACAGCGTGAGCAGGGGAGGGTCAGAGAGACAGGGAGACACGGAATCTGAAGCAGGCTCCAGGTTCTGAGCTAGCTGTCAGCACAGAGCCGGATGTGGGGCTTGAACCCACGAACCATGGGATCATGAACTGAGCCGAGGTCGGACGCTTAACAGACTGAGCCACCCAGGCGCCCCAATAAATAAATATTTAAAAAATGATAAAGATGCAGTTGGGGAGGAATAGGAGGGCAACTGATAATATCATCACACAATTAGAATTTATATAAAGTGTTGTGTAGCTTCCTCTGTCTTAGGAAGGCTTTAAAGAAATTAAAGAATTTGGTATACTAGTCTTCTCAATACCTGTTTCTTTGTAAAGGGAATCTCAAACCTCCTTGCTTTCCCGTTTCCTGATTTCTTATTAAGTATTGAGTTACAGTCAGTGGGAAGTGATTCAGTCAACAAATAATTTAATTATTATAATTAATTTTATTTTGTTATACAGCTAAGATTTATGAATATCAGATAGAATAGCAGTACTCAGTTTAATAACTGTTGCCTCCTTTTCCTTCAATAAATACTTCCTAACATTTCTCTTGAAAAACCTGGACTCTGGGAAGTCAGAGAAAGACAAATACCATATGATTTCACTCATATGTAAAAGTTAAGAAAAAAACAAATGAGCAAAAGGAAAAAGAGACAAAGAAATTAAGAAACAGACTTTTAATTGTGGAAAACAAACTGATCGTTACTGGAGGGGAGGTGGGTGAGAAGGGGTGGGTTAGAAAGGTGGATTAAGGAGTGCACTTCTCCTGACCAGCACCAGATGATGTATGGAAGTGCTGAATTACTGTATTGTACACCTGAAACTAATATAACAATGTATATTAACTAACTGGAATTAAAATAAAAACTTAAAAACAAATCTGGACTTTGGGAAAAATTTGATAAAATTCTCTGCTTTAAAAGATGACTGTTACATTAAATGTCAGACTTCAGCTCAGGTCACGATCTCATGGTTTGTGAATTCAAGTCCTATGTCGGGCTCTGTGCTGACAACTCAGAGCCTGGAACCTGCTTTGGAGTTTGTCTCCCTCTCTCTCTCTGCCCCTCCCTCACTCATGCTCTGTCTCTCTCTCTCAAAAATTAATAAACATTTAAAAAATTAATAAAAGATTACCATTACGTTTGCATCATTTTTTATTTTTTTAAAAGAAAACAGGATACTACATTAGATTTTATTGAATTAAAATTTAAATTATCAGAATAAAAATGCAAACAGTTGCCCACTTGCTTTTTTTCCTTTTGCTTTTCTTTAAAAAGTTTTTAATGTTTTTTTATTTATTTTTGAGAGAGAGATAGAGACAGCATGAGCAGGGGAGGGTCAGAGAGAGAGGGAGACACAGAATCTGAAAACAGGCTCCAGACTCTGAGCTAGCTGTCAACACAGAGCCCGACACCGGGCTCGAACCCACAAACTGTGAGATCATGACCTGAGCTGAAGTCAGATGCTTAACCAACTGAGCCACCCAGGCACCCACCTTTTGCTTTCCTTAAGATGTGTGTAAAATATGAAATAGCAAATTCTATTGTATAGCATTCATATTTATTTTCCAACCTAGTGTTTATGTTCCTTTAATGCTAAAACAAAGGAGCACAAGTAAGAACCCACCAGAGCTGCCTTTCCCTTGCCAGGCCTTTAAAAGGACAATCAACACCTTTGGGCTTCAGTTCTTCCCTTGCCATTCTTTTCTCAATCATTAACAACTGTTTTCCTTTGTGCATTGCTTTCATTTCCAGGAATTTTATCACTTCCTCCAGGAAACTCTCTAGAATTACCCCATATAAAAGTCGTCCCCTTTTTCCTATTAGAAACCTTTGTAACTTACAAAACATATTGACCATATTATATTGTAGTATTTTGAACTTTTTTTCTAAGACTTTTAAAAGTAATCTCTATACACAATGTGGGGCCCAAACTCACAATCTCGAGGTGAAGAGTTGCTCTACCAACTAAGCCAACCAGGCACCCCATGTATTATTATACTTCAATATGTCTCTTTTCCCAAGTGACATATGAACCCTTGAGGGAAATGTTTATATCTTATTTGCTTAGTTGTTACTCCCAACCTATAGTTCTTCAAGTGCTCAATAAATTGAATTGAAAACCACAATAGAGAATTAACTTACGTGAAATGTTGTTTAGGACCCTCTGGCCATTGCACATAGCAAAGAGTACGGCCTGGCATGACTTTGATTTTGGAGTAAAGACACTGAGGGAAGGCAAGTAGAAATGCTAGAATCCAAATACTTCCAATGACGATCTTGGTTGCAGTGGCAGACAGTCTGGGTTTCAAGGGATCAATAATGGCCATATATCTATATAAGAACAAACAAAACCATTTTTTAAAATAGTTTATGGTCAAGTTGGTTTCCATATAACCCAGTGCTCATCCCCACAAGTGCCCTCCTCCATGCCCATCCCCCCCTCCCCTCCCCCCCATACTGATCAGTCCTCAGTAGAGACAAAACCATTTTGTTGGTTCTCTTACTAGCAGAGTTAAAAATGGAGTTTCAAAGGAGTTACCTGTGTCTGGTAAGCAAGTTGATGAGGATTTTGCTTTATAGAGGCCGCGCGGAATGATAATCATGGCATAGTCTCAGGAATCAGACAGATTGAGGTTCAAATCCTATTCTGTCACTTATTCAAACTTTTTGAAACTCAGCTTCATTATTTTAAAAATAGAAATAAGAACACCCACCTCATGGGGTGAACTCAAGATCAATAGAAATCATGTAAGTGAAAGGTATTGATTATTTGGTGCTGTGCCTTAGCCCGTTATCAGAATTCATAAACGTCTGTTGAATGTAACTGGAAGAGTGCATAGTAAGTGCTTAAAAATATGACTCTGTACCTCAAGACCTCCATTTATCTTCTGTATGTTTAACTTTTTAGAAGAAAATTCTAGAGAACTAATATGGCTAACACCTATCTGATTGACAAAAATGAGGAATCCCCATAAAGGATATCACCAAGAAGTCCAGGATTCAGATAATAATGAATAAGTCAAGTTTGACTGAGGCTATGCCTTGCTGTTACCTCTGAAATTGAATTAATGGTTTACCGTGAAAATCTTCATAGTTCCTATGTAACTATAACATACTGGTTATAGAAAAATATATTTGAGACTCTCAAAAACACACATATGATTTTAAGAAATTGGAGACTCTGAATATGGTAACAAAAATCAAGTTTTATTCACTTGGTAAAATATGAACAAAATGTCTGGGAGAATTAGTTTATGGATTTAAATTGGATAGTATGCCTAATTGTCAAATTCTGGCTAATTGAGTAGAAAATTAATTATACATTATACACAAAATTAATTATATTTTTACATTTCTACTAGCAAAACGTCGTTGCAATTGTTTTTGCTATAGACTATTATGGATTTCTCAGATATATTTTGATTTATGCAAAATTTTCAGAGGCAACAATATAATCAAAAAATGACTGTTACTTAAGCCTAAAACATTTTAATCTTAAGAATAAATATTTCAAGATAAGAATAATTTTTTAAAAATTTGCTTATTGCTCTTTGTTTTATTACTATTAGGCAGAATTGGATCTTTCATGGATATATTGGAACTTATTTATGTACGACTCATCATATTAACTTTAATTGAAAGTTACTTAAAGGGAATATCCTTAATTTATTATGTATGACAACTAGGAGGTAAAAATGAATATTAGGTATGAAAGAAAATCATGAAAACAGTGCCACAGTTTTGGAAATAAAGTGAACCACACAATGAAAATAAAATGCCATTGTCTGAAACTGAAAATTGTTTAATAATTTACCTCTTATGCTTACGCTGGTGAATAATAGCAACATTTACAGACAGTCATCCATGAGCAGGCTATTTATTATATACATTATATGTATTAAACATACAAAACAGTCTAATCAACCAATAGAATCAACCAATTCAATAATAATAGAAATATTATTATTTCTATTTTACAGAAAAGGAAACTGAAGCTTAAAGACATTAAGTAGATTGCTCAAAATGGCCCAGATGGTAAGAGCTGGAATTCTAAAACAGTTCTGCCAGTGTTCAAAGTCCATATGGATACAGATGAAGACTTTGAATATGGCAGTTCATATAAGGTATTGGGGAAGAGAAGGAAAAAAATAGAAGGTAGATAGCATCCAAAGAATTCCATTTTGGCTCTGAATCCAAAAGCGTTTATATGCAATATTAAAGACAAAAGTCAAGCATAGAAAGGCAATAATTACAGTTGGTTATTTCTGTTCCCACTGCTGTTGATTATGATTTACCATAGCATTTCTCTCATTATATTGACTTGTTGCTTAACGGGCATTTCTAGAGTCAAGCACAGCCCTTATCAATAAATTTTGTTGTTCTTAACTGAATATTCCTCAGCTTTATCATAATCTTTTGCTTTTTTGCTTGTCTGGAAGTTTATGAATGCAGTTTGGATGTTTAGAGAGTTGATTTTTTGAGACTAAAAAGAGAATTTGAGTGACATGAGCAGAGTTAAAGTCCTGTACAACTATTACAGCACAGATAATTCAAAATAAGGTATAAGTTGCTTATTGATTTTGCTGGTGAATTACTCTGTATTACAGAAATTATTTCCTGAGGCGCCTGGGTGGCTCAGTTGGTTAAGCGTCCGACTTCGGCTCAGGTCATGATCTCATGGTTCATGGGTTTGAGCCCTGCATCAGGCTCTGTGCTGACAGCTAGCTCAGAGCCTGCAGCCTTCTTCAGATTCTGTATCTCCCTCTCTCTGACCCTCCTCTGCTCATGCTGTCTCTCTCTCTCTCTCTCTCTCAGAAATAAATAAAACATTAAAGAGATTCAAAAAAAGAAATTATTTCCTAACAGGTAAAATATTGTTTTATTTGAGTTATATGAAAACAATCAATTTATGTTCATATTAACTAACACTTCAGTGAAAGCAGAAATTTAAGAACTTCAAACTGACATTTTTGTCATTTCTGGTCTGATCTGTTATTCATTCAACCAAACATTTACTGAATGCCTACTGTGGTATTCCAGACACTATAGTGAAATAACAGTGATGAGAAATGACCTTCACAGAGCTCACAGTCTAGTGAAGTAGATAGACACTAACCAAATAATGTAAAATAAACAAAATTACCGATATGATAAGTGTTGAAAACCAAGGAATATATGACCATGAGAATGCGTTTCCTGGGAAAAACATATTTAGATTGTGACTCAGTCTTTCCTAAGACAAGTCATTCTGGGTTGAAATTTGGAAAGGTAACTAAGCAAGGGGGCAGAAGAGTAAGGGTTGCCAGGAAGATTTCTGGAAGAACAGACGACATGTAAAAAAACTCATACGTAAACGGTGAGTTTTTATTGGTTGAATTGTGTCTCTCTAAAAAGATATGGGGGTTAAGTACTAAACCCCAGCACCACAGAATGTGATCTTATTTGTAAACAGGGTTTTCATATAGGCAGTTGAGTTAAAATGAGGCCATTAGCGTGGGCCCTAACCCAATATGACTGATTTAAAGGAGAAATTTGGGAACAAAGAGAAGCATAAGAGAATGCCACATGAAGATGGAGGCCTGAATGATGCATCTAAAAGCCAAGGAATTCCAAAGACTCTCTGCAAACCGCAAAAAGCTAGAAGGAGGCAAGGAAGGATTTCCTTACAGTTTTCTGAGGGAGCATGGCCCTTGCCAACCCCTTGATTTCAGACTTCCAGCTTCCAGAATTCTTAAGACAATAAAATTCTCTTGTTTCAAGTCACTCTGTGGCACTTTGGTACAACAGGTCTAGGAAACCAAAGCAAAGGTAAGGATGAGGCAGCGCTGTGCACTTGAATAGAGCCTACTGTAATGGAAACAGTGAATGGAGGGAGTGGTCTGAGATAGAGTTGTAGGGTAGGTTGTAGGTTTTTGTTCTATGGCAAGTACTCAGGGTGATCAGTCTAAGGAGGGGAATAATCAGATTTTAGTGAGGAGATTTTTAGTATGAACAGACGGAGGCAAAATAATGGAAGCAGTGGGAATAAGTAAGCTGGCTATTGTTTTGTTTTGGGTGAGAGATGATTGCTGCTTGGAATAAGATGTTACCAGGGAGATGGGAATCACGGTAATGGTTTGAGGCAAATAAAGGAATGTTAAAACACTGTAGAAAGGGGAGCCAGTTGGCCAGAGAAGTAGGTACAGTTGCCAGGCACTGCTGACAAGACTAATTTGAAATTGGTAATTAGGAATTCTTTGGGGCATCAATATTTCCTATTCTGTGACTCTCTCCAGCAATAATAATTTGCTCAAAAGTAGGCATGAAAAAAATGGATCCTTAGGCTCATCCAAATGAGTATCTTCTGGACCCTGAGAAGAAATAATCCAATCTGAGATATAATATCATTCAAATGATTGTCAGTACTTTATTTATCCTTTAAAGAAATATGTATCTTTGGTATGATCACATTAGGTTTTTCTCTGAGCTTCTCACTGCCATTCTTTCCTTACTAAACAAATTCTCAAATACATTAGTCTCCTTAGTATGATCATTTCATATGTAATAGCCAAGATTGGATTCTTCACTCTTTCAATTAGCATATCACTAAAACAAGTTTAAAATCAGTTTTTATTATCTTTTATAGAGTCTGAAATTCTCAGAAGCATCCACTGAGAGCTCCTATTTTAAATGCCATCTTTTATCAGTTTTCCCTTCCATTCTAAGACAAGACCACATTCCTTTACCACTTATTTTTCTGATATAATTGATGGGTCTTTTCTGATTCTTTGATGTCTAAAATAGAATATTTTGACATAACTTTACTTACTTTCAATAAGTAAGCCTTTTCCATTTTGCAATTGTTCTTGATATCTGGTATATTTCTCCCTTTTGTTAGCATTTTTAGTAAGCTCTGTTTCTGAATCTTTATATGCTTCTACACATTTAAAAATTTTGGTATGAAAAGCAGAGTGCAGCTTTCAGATATACACTTGATTAACAATGGAAAGTATATTTGCCTCAAATGATACGGATTTTGCTGTTTTCCAATTTGCTTCTGGCCACAGTAGACAATGTTTTAGTCTGTGAAGCTGATATACATAATGTTGTCTGCCTATTGTCTGCAAAATAAGGATTAGTTGTAACAGCTGTTCATGACCCATTCAGTTTCAACTTCTGGCCTTTGGAACTAAGGCATTTTTCTGCTTTGAAAAATCACTAGAGAGAAATATAACCTTTTTTGAAATGGCATTTGTAGACAAATTTTATTTAGTTCCTTTTCATAAGTATATTAAATTAGAGTGAGCCAGTTAATTAATTTGTCATAAAAGTTGTCTTAGTGAATTCTGAAGGGAACATGTGTTTATTAAAATAAGCCTACATAGGGGCTCCTGAGTGACCTAGCCGGTTAGGTATCCAACTTCAGCTCAGGTCATAATCTCATGGTTTGTGAGTTCGAGCCCCACAACAGGCTCTGTGCTGACAGATAGGTCAGAGCCTGGAGACTGTTTCTGATTCTGTGTCTCCTTCTCTCTGAATCTCTCTCTCAAAAATAAATATACCTTAAAAATTTTTTTAAGTAAGCTTATATATACATACGTTCAAATATATGTACACATATAATAGGAACTTCAAGAGATATTCAAGCAAGAAACAAATAATTTATGTATTTACTCAGATTTTTTATAAGTAAAATTATAAACTGGCATTTGAGGAAAATTATATTTAAAACTAATTCCCCATGAAAATAGTTTTGAACTTTTGGTGGATTATTTTCCTGAAAGCAATGCCTTCATTAAAATATATTTGAAGTTGAAAATGACCTACAAATATTTTTAATATTCAATAATATTTTATAGAGATAACACAAAACACTAGACATGATTGTGTATAGTGTAACTATACATGATATTCTATTTATACTATAAGGTAATATGCTTCCTAAAATGCATACAAAACCCTTTTTCAGGGCAATAAAAAATGCAATCCAATTTTATTTCATTTTATAAGGAAAAGAGTTTTTAGATGAAGAGAGAATTCAAAAGTTTGCCCCAAAATGGAGGAATTAGAGTAAGAGGTAAAGAAACTCCTAGGTAAGGGCAATAGACAGGTCATATTATAGTCAATGGGTAAAGGAAATGAAATTTCTTAACCAGAAAAGACTTAAGTCTTTAAAGACTTAAAAAACAAGGGGGGGTCGCCTTGATGACTCAGTTGGTTAAGCGTCCAGTTTCGGCTTAGGTCATGATCTCATGGTTTCTGGGTTCCAACCCCTCATCGAGTTCTGTGCTGACAGCTAGCTCAGAGCCTGGAGCCTGTTTCAGATTCTGTATCTCCCTCTCTCTCTGACCCTCCCCTGCTCAAGTTGTGTGTGTGTCTCTCTCTCAGAAATAAATAAAACATTTAAAAAAATAAAAAACAAAATAAAGACTTAAGACACTTGCAAGCTTTAGTCAAATGTTGGGGCACCTGGATGGCTCAGTTGCTTAAACAACTGACTCCTGATTTCATCTTAGGTCATGATCTCACAGCTGTGAGGTTGAGCCCCAAGTTGGGTTTCATGCTGGGCATGGAGCCTACTGAAGAGTCTCTCTCTCTCTCCCTTTCCCTCTGCCCCTCTCTCCCCTGCCTCTCTCTCTCAAAAAGAATATATATAATATATGAATATATAAATATATTATATAAATATATAATTATTAAAATATACAAATGTAAAATAAATGTTAATATATTATATATAATAAATATACATAAATGAAGAGCTAGCTATAGTGTAGATAGCAGAACAGTTTTAGATTGGCACAGGAAGTAGAGCTCAGACTACGTTTTCTGGACAAAGATGAATCATAACTCTCTAGGACACGATGGACTATCTCCAGTGGTAATATGTTTTTTTTTCTCTCTCTGTTGTTGAAGGCACTGAGGAATCAGGAATAGAATGAATCACCATTTATTGAGTGAATTAAGGGATTATAAGTTTCAGGTGAATTGTTGAAATAGATGAAAGTAGTCTCCCACATAATTTTGAGATTCTAATTTTAATCAGAGGGAGGTTGTCTGAAAACTAATTATAGTTCCAGGCCCTTATAATCAGAATTATGACAGGAAGCAGATTGTTGGGACAACTAGTGAAGTAACTTATTAGTTTGTGTAATTTTCAGAGTACTACAATATGACTCAGATATCAAATAGTATTGAGCCAAAATTGCCTTCCATTAGCTTCCCCTTATAATTACTTGGCTTCCCTTTTCATATGCTTTTTATACTTATGTGATTAAGTAAAACTACATATTACAACTGGTACTGTAAGTCAATAGTTCAGGAAGACAGTTTTCTTTCAAAAATTTTTTAAACATTTATTTATTTTTGAGAGACAGAGAGAGACAGAGCATGAGCAAGGGCGGGGCAGAGACAGAGAGAGGGAGACACAGATCTGAAGCAGGCTCTAGGCTCTGAGCTGTCAGCACAGAGCCTGATGCGAGGGTCAAACTCTGGAACCGCAAGATCATGACCTGAGTCGAAGTCGGATGCTTAACCCTCTTGCAGATATTTTTATCAACCAACAGCGACATTAAGAGCTTTGTGAGAATGGATGGAAATGATTTTATATATACAATGTGAATGTCTTCAGAAAAAACATGAATATATTTTGCATATACTATGGATATATGAAACAATGTTTATGTTTCAATAATAGGTTTTTCACTTTTGGAAAATGAATACTTTTTTGAGTCTGCTTATTATAAATATTATTTGTATGTATGTGTGAGTTACTCTGAGCCCCTTCTTCTTCTCATTTCCTTTGCACAATTATAAACCTTAGCAGTCCAGCTTCTGACATCACCAAATCTGTTCCATTCCTCCCTTCTGACTCTCAGCACCTGGACTATTGCAACGTCACCATAATGGGTTTCCTGGATGCTACTCTTTCTTAGCTTTCTTCACAATGTCTTTCAAGCTATCTTTCTAAATTATTTCACTATTTCTTCATTTTTGACAGGATTAGCTGCAATTCTACACATCCTTTTCTAGAGTTGAACTAAATATCTTACCTTTTGCTCAAACTTACTATGTTGTATCAGTCAGAGCTCCAGGAAAAACAGATGGCACACTTGAGTGGGAAAACTGAAGAGTTTAATAAAGTGGCTATCTACAAAATTAAATAAGTAAGCCATTTGCAACCCCTATTTTACAAAGTTGTTAAAGGAAATCAACTTGAAATGAACATTCCTGGGACTAGCTACAGCAGGGAATGGGAGGCGTGGGTGGTGTCTTCCTGCCCAGATCTCAAGGATGAAAAGATTCTATAATCTGAGGAGATGAACACTTGACAAGAGCTATGGATACTGTTGAGGACTTAGCCAATTTGCAGCATCCCTGAATGGAAGGAGAGTGGTGGATATGTTCTAAAGTTCCTCTCCTCTCTTCCTCCCATGTCCTTCAAGTGTCTCCCACTAGGCAAAGCCAAAGAAGAGGCCAGAGAGCAAGGGACCCTTTTGATGCATTTAGTCCACAAAAATAGCCTGGTGGGGAGGGGCAGAAAAAAGAATAGAATAAGTAGAGACTAGAGTAGATCTGACCTGAAAAATAGAAATTGTCTGCTCACATATCCTTTGATAATTTCATGTTTCTCACGTGGTAGTTTCTGTGCTGGAATGATTTCTCCAGTACAAACCTATCCCATCAGGGTGGGACAGTATACAGGTTATTTCTTTTCTAAATCTCCATCTGAAACAAATTTCTATACAGAGAGTAATGCAATTTTCTATGCAACTTCAATAAGGACAACTAATGTTCAATGATTCAATGGTTAAATGGAAATATTCAGTGTTACACCTGGAGATTTTTAAAGTTCTTTGTGTGTACTAGGAATTAATTCCTGCCAGTTTTGTCTAATGTGGATCTACATCACATCAGACAGTTTTCTGAGGTAAATAGTGGCATGTAGCAGCTCCACTAGATTATCTTTAAAATCTAGAAATGGTGACACCCATCAAGCAGAAGGATTTCCAAATCTTTGAGTATATACACTGTGATGATGTAAAGGCCTATTTAACTGTGCAAATGGAAGAAAACACGTCATAGATAATCTTTAAACTTGGATAATAAAGATGCAAAATGAAGGCTTTTTCATATCTTATTTTTCTTTTTAATTATATTTTCATTATATCTTATGAAGGTAAATTGTGCTCAAATTATTCAATGATAGGATGTGATAGGAAAGCAATTTAGAAAAAAACTTCTTCTGTTCATCCATTTAGCCAGTCATATAAGAAATATGTAGAGAGTGCCAAATATATGCAGGAATATAGATGGAAATATAGATGCTATGAATATAGTAGAAAACAAAATAGTAGTAAATACTGTGAAGAAAAATAAAGCAGAAAACATGGATAGAACGTAACATGAGGCTACTCTTTGGATGGTGATCACTCAGTTCACACAGGAGATACACTGAGAAAATGAAAATGTAGCTATTTACTTCTTTGAAAGAGTTGCTTCTTTGTCCTCTTACAATGCACCTGTAAATATAAGATAGTTTTATCTTAATAATTTTTCTTCTTTGCAGGCCATAATTCTTCCAAATCCTCCAACAAAATAGAAAACTTAGATCAAATTGAAGAATTCTTTAAAAATGTTTTTTTCATGTTTATTTATTTTTGAGACAGACAGAAACAGAGCACAGGCAGGGGAGGGGTAGAAAGAGAGAGGGAGACACAGAACCTGAAACAGGCTTCAGGCTCTGAGCTGTCAGCATAGATAGAGCCTGATGTGGGGCTCAAACTCATAAGCCTGACGTGGCTTGGGAATAGTGAGATCATGACCTGAGCTGAAGTCGGACACTTAACTGACTAAGCCACCCCCCCACCCCAAATTGAGAATTCTTAAAAGGAAACAAAAGACTGAAATTGAATCAATACAAGTAGAAAATCTGGGTATATGTGTAACAAATAAAGATATAAAATTAGAAATTAAAAATCTTCCCACAAAGAAAAATCAGTATCAGATTGTTTCAATGATGAATTTGCCTAAACATTTAACGAAGAAATATTAACAATGCTTCACAAATTCTTCCAGTAAACAGAGGAGGAAACACTTTCCCCTCTCATGGCATAAGGTTAGTATCACCATGACACCAGAGCCAAAGGGAGTGTAAAGGTACAAACTTCCAGTTACAAAATAAGTAAGTCGTGGGGATGTAGTGTATAGCATGGTTACTATAGTTTATACTCTTTACATAGTTGAAAATTGCTAACAGAATGGATCTTAAAAGTACTCATCACAAGGAAACTATTTTAACTGTGTGCTGACAGATAGTAACTAGGCTTATTGTGGCAATAATTTTACAATTTATACAAATATCAAATTATTATATTGTATACTCAAAACTAATATAATATTAGATGTCAGTTATTTCAGAAACATACAAAAGGTATCATCCATCATGGAAAAGTGGGTATTATTTTGGAAATTCTAGTTTGGTCTGAAAATCAAGTAATGTAGTATACCATAGTAATAGGATAAAGAACAAAGACCACATGATCATATCAACAGAGGCAGAATAGAATTTACCAAAATCCAAAATCTTTTCAGAATAACAACTCCCCACACACAGGGAATATAAAGGAACTTCTCCAACTTGATAAAATGCATTGATGAAAAATCAATGATTAACATCGTACTTGTTAAAAATTTTATTCTTTCTCCCTATAATCTGGAACAAGGCAAGGATGTCCCATTTCATCAGTTCCATTAAAAGTTGGGGGTGCCTGGGTGGCTCAGTAGGTTGAGTGTCCAACTCTAACTTGGGTCATGATCTCACGGTAAGTACCAGCTCCACGTGGGGCTCTGTGCTGACAACTAGGAGCCTGGAGCCTCCTTCGGATTCTGTGTCTCCCTCTCTTTCTGCCCCCTTCCCCACTCACTCTGTCTCTCAAAAACAAATAAAAAAAAAAAAGAATTAAAAAAATAGTTGTACTGGAGGTTCTAACCAGGGTAATCAATCAGGCAAATGCCAAACAAACAAAAGTAAAAGAAAAAAATAAAGAAAAGAAAAAAATAAAGAAATAAAAGTCATCCAAATTGAAAAGGAGAAATAATGTCTTTATTAGCAGATGGCATGATTTTCCATAGTGAAAACTAAGGAATCCACAAAAAACAAAACTCATGAGAATTAATAAGTGCAGCAAGGTCACAAGATACAAGTTCTGTCAATTGCATTTCTACATACTAGCTGTGAACAACCTGAAAATGAACTTTGAAAAATTCCATTCTGCAGCACCAAAAATGAAACCATTATTACACTGCATGTTAACTAACTTGGATTTAAATAAAATAAACAAAATAAAAAAGCTAATTCTAAAAACAATTTGGAAATGCAAATCTTCTAGAATAGTGAAAACAATTTTGAAAAATAAGGACAAAGTTGAAGGACTTACACTTCCATATTCTAAAATCTATAACTAGGCTACGGTAATCAAGATAGTATAGTACTGCAGAAAAATAGACATATAGGTCTATGAACTAGAAATATTTATTTATTGGTTGATTTTTGACATGAACTAGAAATATCAACCAATTTATTGGTTGATTTTTGACACATGTAACCAAAGCAATGAGAGGAACTGTAGTCTTTTCAAAAACAGTACTGGGACAATTGGATATTCACACAAGAAAAGATGATTTGTCCTGTTATCTCACATTATACACAAAAATCATCTCTGAATGGATCATATACAAATGTTAAGATCTAAAACTATAAAACTATCAAGAAAAAATATAGATGAATCTTCACCACCTTGAAATAACTAATGATTTCTTAGAAAAAAACCATAATGAAGGGAAAAAATGATATATTGTACTTCAGCAAAATTAAAAATTTTTGCTCTTCAAATATATCATGAAGAAAGGGAAGAGACAAGCCAAAGACAGGGAGAAAATATATGCAAATAATATGTCCAGTTAAGGACCTGTGCCTAAAATATACCAATACTCTTACAATTTAATAAGAAGACATATAACCCAGTTTAAAAACAGAGAAAATAGGGGCACCAGGGTGGCTCAGTCAGTTAAGTGTCTGACTCTTGATTTTGGCTTGGGTCATGATCTCATGGTTCATGAGTTTGAACCCCACAGCAGGCTCTGCACTGACAGTGTGGAGCTTGCTTTGTATTCTCTCTCTCCCCTTCTCTGCCCTCCCTGATTGTGGCTGCTCTCTTCTCTCTCTTTAAATAAATAAATAAATAAATGAATAAATGAATAAATAAATAAATAACACTTTGAAAAATAAAATAAAAACGGAGGAAACAATTTGAAATCTACACAAAAGACTAGATATTGTATGATTCCATTTATACCAAATTCCAGAAAACTAAATCTATTGCAGGAGAAAATAGCATCGTGTTTGTCTAGATCGGGGTGTGGAACATGGGGGGACTGCAGTTAGAGGGAAGTTTTTCTCTAGGGTAATGAAAATGTTCTAAAGTTAGATTGTGTTAATGGTTACACAGTTAAAAACTTATGAATAATTATTGAATTGTGTACTTAACATGAGTGTATTTTAGGGAATGTAAATTATGATTCAATAAGGCTATTAAAAATATATCTCAACTGTAAGAAAACAATTCAATTTACAAATGGGCAAATGGCTTGAATTTCACCAATGAAGAAATAAATATTAATGACGAGCACATGAAGATATCTAACATAATTATCCGTTAATGAAATGTGAATTAAGCCCACATTGAGATACAACCACATGCACCACTAGGATTGCTAAAATCAAAACAAAAATACTGACAATATTATTTGCTGATGAGGATCTGGAACAAATAGAACTCTCATATACTGCTGGTATGAATGCAAAATGGTACAGCCACTGTAGGAAACAGTTTCATAACTTTTTTTCTCTTTTTTAATTGAAGTGTAGTTGACATACAATATTATATTAGTTTCAGGTGTACATCATAGTGATTTCACATTTATATACATTGCAAAATGCTCACCAAGATGAGTGTCATTACTATCTGTCATCGTACAACATTATTACAATATTATTGACTATATTTCCTATATTGTGCCTTACATCCTCATAACATATTCGTTTTATAACTGGAAGTTTGTACCTCTTAATCTCTTTCTTCTAGCTCTCTCACCTACCTACCCACTTCCCCTTCAGCAACCATCAGTTTGTTCTCTATTCATGAGTGTTTCTGTTTTGTTTGTTTTATCTTTTAGATTCCACATATAAGTGAAATAATATATTTGTCTTTCTCTGTTTGACTATTTCACTTAGCATAATACCCTCTAGGTCCATCTATGTTGTTGCAAATGGTATGTTTTCATTTCTTTATTATTTTTTCTCCCCCATCCTTTTTTTTAACAGCTGAGTAATATTCCATTGTATACATATACTACATCTTTATCCATTCATCTGTTGATGGACTCTTAGGTTACTTTCATATCTTGGCTATTATAAATAACACTGCAATGAACATAAAGGTACCTGTTTTTGTTTTTGTTTTTTCAAATTAGTATTTTTGTTTCCTTTGGATAAATATCCAGAAATGGAATTGCTGGATCATATGGTAGTTCTATTTTTAATTTTTTGAGACACTTCCATACTGTTTTCCATAGCGGCTGCACCAATTTACATTTTACCTAACAGTGCACAAAGGTTCCCTTTTCTCCACATCCTCACTAACACTTGTTATTTCTTGTGTTTTTGATGACAGCCATTCTGACAGGAATGAGGTGACATCACAATTTCTTATAAAGTTAAATATACATTTATTATATAGTGCAGCAATCTCACTCTTCGTTATTTACCCTAGAGAAATGCAGGCTTTTGTTCATACTCATTTCTGTGCATGGGTGCTGTGGCAGCTCTATTCATAATTGCTCAAAACCAGGAACAACCCAAATATTTTTCCACCCAAGGGTGGATGAACAAACAAACTTTGGTACATCCATACAATGCAATATCCTCAGCAATAAAAAAGGGCAGGCTTTTGAAGCACTCCAAAACTTAGATAAATCTCAGAGATGATTAGTGAAATTATCCAGTGTCAAAGCTTATACATTGTATGATTATGAACAAACTAGAGTGGTGGATGATAAATCAGTGATTTCCAGAACTTAGGCCAAGGAGAGGCCAAAGGTATAGCATGAGGGAAAAATTGTTTTGTGTTCTGATTGTGGTGGCTCTTAAATGAATCTATACGTGCATTGAAAGTCTTACATTTGTATATCAATTAAAATCAGTTTTACCGCATATTAATTTTGAGATGAAATAAAGTTATGTAGTTGGAATTTAGATTCCCACACATCATAGAAATCAGATTTGTGATTTCTGATTATATTAGATATTCTTGGCATAAAAATATTTGCATGGAGGGGGTTATCACATAAACATTAATTCCCCCAGAAAAGATTGGCTGTGTAACTATCACAAGCATTAGACTTTAGGGCATGAAGTGATACTTCAAATATAAGAATAACATTTCATAATGATAAAAATAAATTCAACAGGACAGCATAACAAATCCTAGATTTGTATTAACATTGCTATAAAATATGCAGATCAAAATGGACAGAACTACAATGAAAAATACATTCCCATAGTTAGACTATCACAAACTTTTCTCAGTAGCTGATAGAAAAGAAAACAAAGCAATGATTATTTAAAAAAAAAAAAAAACACCTAGTAAAGATGAGGAAGAATTGACCATGATTAATGAACTTGATATAACTACAGAGGAGACTTCATCACCTCGGACAATGTCAATGACTTTCTCCATCTCCATTTATTTTGAATCTTTACATATGTGGGGCTTGTTGGATTTTTTAGAATAACCTATCAGAGTGTTTTTCCCTGAAAATTAATAAATCAAGTAGAGGAACTGTATCCAACTAGCAGACGACTGGGAAATACTGTACAAAGTGTCAGTAGATATCCTTTTTTTAATATATAACTCCAGAGATTTGCAGGAACGGGTACATGTAAAGGAACTCAGAATGAGTTCTAAGGAACTGGTTATAGCAAAGGCAGGCTATATAGAGTAAATCAACAAAATAACAGAGCAATGAGAAAGCATATGAACATTCAGGCCTCACTACAAAATGAAGTTGTGGAAAAATAATCTTATCCTGCTTTATAGAAAGTTCACAGTTTTTCCACAGATACTAGGGTATACTAAGAAAATACAAATTCCCCACAACCTTGCCACTAAGAGACAACATTGATATATATTCTGGTTCATTTCTCATTTCCTTTTTCCTATTTTATTTATGCATATGTGTATTTATGCATATATCATTATATCATATTTTGTATATATTTAAATAATTACCTACATTCTCTTTAATTAATCTTTGAATATAAATATTTTCAAAACATTCTTAATCACCACATAATAGTCTCAAACATGCATAAGAAACTCTATCTGACCTATTGTAATGTGACAAAAATTGCAAACAATGAATCATTCTTTGCAACTTTACTTTCATGGATAGATACCTAGAGGTAAAATTGTGTCTAAAGTAATGAGCAATTTCAGTATATATATTACCAAATTGATTTCTCAAAAAGTTGTTCTAATTTCTATTTCTACTTGCTTCTCTCATTAGCACTGTATTAATATGAAATATTTTAAGTGAATGTGCATTTCTTTGATTATTGTGAAGATACATATATTTTCACTTGTTTATGTAATAGTTATATTCTTCTAAAATTTTTCATGGTTTGCATTTTGCATTAATATTATCTTATTGATTTATCGGATTTCTTTAGAAGTAAAAGTTATTAACCCTGTGTCTATCACTTATATTGAAAATAACTAAAACAGTTTGCTTGCTATTTAATTATGCTTTTGATTTTGAGGTTAAACTGTATAATGTTTTGGTTATATAGTTTCTAACAGTCAAATCAACTGACAGCTTTCTCTGTATCTTCTGCTGCCCTGTTTCTTAGAATTTTTTTTCCTAGCTAAGATTATTTAATGATAATATTTTGTTTCTTCTTCATGGTTTAATTGTTATATTTTAGCTATTTATTTGATATTTATATTAGCACATAGTATAAAGTAAGACTCTAACTTGTTTTTTCCCAAATAATTAGACACATTCTGAATTTCTTATTTTGACTAATGTTTTAGTTTAATTCATAGTCAAAATTTAGTTTTGACTAATTTTCTTTGTATAATCTCATATGTATAGGAATTTCACTTTGTATACTCTTAACCTGACTTTGTTTTTGTTCAAGTTCCAAAGTTTCTCATTTATTATAATTTATAATATTTTCTCATTCTCATTAGCAATTTCCTGTATTATTCATTAATATCATTCATTAACAAACAGTTCTTGTCAGTCTAAGCAACTTATTCTCAAAAATTTTGTAGACTATTTTAGATTCTATTCAACTTGCACTGTGGTTTTACTAGAATTACATTAAGCCTTAAAACAGTGTATACATTGTTTTGCTATTTAGTTATTTTTACTATCTATCTTGTTTTCAAACTCGTGTGTGCATGTGCTCGTGTGTGTGTGTGCATGCGTGCATGCATGTGTGTAAATTTATTTCATGTAGTTCTCACGTACTGTGTTTGGGGATAAATACTTATCATGTTAAGAAAGTATCACATATTGTAGTTCACCAAGAATTGTATTAGGAATGTAGTTCACCAAGAATTGTATTAGGAATGTGTATTATCTTGCATGCATTTCAAACTTTATTTAGATGATTATTGACTTTTTTTTTTATATCATATATAGTTTCTGATATTCAGCTGTTCTTATGTATCTGGGTTGTCTTTCCTTGCAGATGTTTCCTTTCTCGCATATTCCTTTCCCAGTCTATTTGCAAAGGTATATGATTTGTATCTCTGACAAAGTTACTTTTTTAAAGTTTTCATTTAAATTCTATTAGTCAACATACAGAGTAATATTAGCTTCAGGTGTACAATACAGTGATTCAACGCTTACATATGACACTTGGTGCTCATCACAAGTGTGTTCCTTATCCCCATCAGCTCTTGAACCCAACCCACCACTCTCCACCTCTCTGGTAATGTTCTTTACAGTTAAGAAGCTGTTTCTTGGGTTGCTTCTCTTTTCCCTTTGCCTGGTTGTTTTGTTTCTTAAATTTCACATATGAGTGAAACCATATGGTAATTGTCTTCCTCTGACTGAATTATTTCACTTAGTATAATACATTCTAGCTCTATCCATATCATTACAAATGGCAAGATTTTATTCTTTTTTATGACTGAGTAATACATTAGTTATATTTGGTGAATAGAATGGTCTATATGTGTCAAGTAGTGAAATAGTGTGCAAATATCTGAGAGAAGAGTATCTATTTATTACCAGACTAGGCAATTAGGTTGTGGTATTTGACATATAAGCAATTATCACTTTACGAAGTATTAGGGAGACATCATATTGACCATGCAAATTGAAACTGCAAAGTATCTTAATAATCAATGAGAAAAATGATGAATTTTCTGTGACCTTTAAAAATTTCTGTCAAAAATTTAAAACTTTCTTACTTTCAGTTACAATACATAAAGAAATGAAAAAATAGTAAGATGACAATTTCATACAGTGTAATTTTAAACATTAGATATGTTAAAAATTGATTTTTTAAAAAAATATAAGCATAGTAGGACTTCTGGTTTCTGGTTCTGTATGGAGGAAGATTGGAAGTTACTACTCCATTCTAACAAGTAAAATGGTACACAAACTGAAAAATGAACAACTTTTCTTGGATCTGTAAGAGAAAGGAAGATGCAGTGCTCCAAAGATTGGGAAGACAGATAGGCAAATATCTGAGCAGAGGCTCACAAGCAAAAACTCTGTTGGAACTAGAGTTGGGTAGGAAAACCTGAGCTATAGTAGATGAATTGCTGGAAGCCCAGAGTGGACATGACTGAGAGTTAAAGACTTCCCTTATGAATGGGTCCCCCACAATATCATCAGATTTATATCCAGGAATTTGACCATGTTACCTCATTAATTATCGGAGGAACACCCCCTCATTCTCTGGAAGGGAAAGGGACCATTTTGAAATGTATCATAGACTGTTCTTCTTCGCAAGGCCTGCCCTCAGGAGAAATTAGCTAGTCAGAGCCTAAACAGACAGTGCTATCAGAGTCCAACTGTCCTAGAGGAAGCATATTGCCAAGTCCAGCCCCATATAGCAGTTCCAAGTAGGGGAAGAGAAGTATCCAGCTCTAACCCACTCTAGCCATCCTGGCCCATCTCAGGGGGTATTAAAAAAAAAAGAAAGGAGAAAAATACTTGTGAAGTTCACAGGCCAGAAGCATATGCTCATTCACACTGAGACCATGATAGGACTCTAGATACCTGCCCTTTCCTCATACTTCACCACAACATACGTTAACATGACTTAGTAACTGTAATTTTAGCCATGTTCTTGAGAGGACTGATATTATATAACTAAATCTGGTAACTGAAATTTGTGCAAAGTATAAAATTGGTAATCTATGTATACAAATATTTATTATTTATTTATGTATTTAATCCTTAGCATGTGTATTCTGTTTGTGAAGTGCTAAAGCTATAAAATTGGTATCTATTTATATGTCTTTAAGCAGATCTATTTCACTCCTGTTCATTGAAGATATTTATCAGCAATGGTTCTGTGACTAGTGAATGAGGATTGCCAGTAATTTCTTGGATAAGAAAAATATTTTAATCTATTGTTTTTTACTTTTTTATTTTATTTATTTATCTTTTTTTTTTTTGTTTTGAGAGAGAGGGCATAAGTGAGCAAGAGACAGAGAGAGGGAGAGACAGAGAATCCCATGAGGGGCAGAGAAAAAGGGAGAGAGAGAGAAGTAAGGCTCACCTGAAACAGGACTTATGCTCACCTGAGGTAGGACTCAAGCTCATCAAGGCAGGTTCAAGCTCACCTGATGTGGGGTTCAAGCTCACCCGATGTGGGGCTCGAACTCATGAGCTGTGAGATCATGACCGGGGCTGAAGTCAGATGCTTAACTGACTGAGCCACCCAGATGCCCAAAATTTATTTTTTTAAATAATATTGGATTATACTCATTTTGTTGGATTCTGAAATACTAGAGCCTGCAATATGAAATTAGGATTATGTAAATCTTTGTTGAAAAGATCTTGAAAATATTTTGATTTAAGGAGTAAAATATTTTAAACTATGAAAACATGATGCATAGCTTAAGAATTCTGAATTTATTTTATACCATGTAGTTAGCTTATTGGGAGAAACTATCTACATATATCCATTCAATTTGGAGGTATAAAAATCAATACACATGGTAATATGCCATCTTTTAAACATAACAGGTTAATTCATCTGAGAATTCAGAACTTATTAATAGTACTTATCCAACATAAAGACTCAATTTTGTGAGTATTTCGTTTTCTTCAAAATTGTTCCTTTGCCTATTTGAAAACCTCCAAGTCTTTTTCTTCATAGATAATTCAGCTTAATAGTGTAATCATGCATTAGGTTGGTAGAGTATTTAAAATGTTTTGTTTTTATTTAAATATTAACTACTCATAGTCAATTTATTAGGAGATATTTTCTATTCTTTTTTACAATGAACTTTAAAAATGCTTCTATAATTTCGATTATTTTCTGCTCTAACACTCTACATTGCTTCTCCCTATGATGTGTTCTCACGGTTACCACAAACTTTATTATCCATTCATTCACCTGAAATATAGACCTAGCCTGATCCTCATGGAACCCAGTAGGATAGACAGGCAAAAAATAATCAGCAATGAAGATGAGCTAATTATATGGTATTTTAGAAGGTGACACATGTGATACAGAGAGAATAAAACAATTTTAAGTAAGGTAGTCATGATTCAGATGTAGTACAGGGAATGAACAATGTGACTATCTGGAGAAAGTGTATTTCATATGTGTGTAAGATCCTGGAGGCATCTGGGTTCCTCAGTTGTTTAAGAGTCTGACTCTTGATTTCATCTCAGATAACCATGATCTCATGGTTCTTGGGATCGAACCCTGTATCAGTTTCTGCACTAGCAGTGTGGTGCCTGCTTAGAATTCTCTCTCACACTCTCTTTCAAATATAAATAAACTTTAAAAAAGATAATGTAAAAATCTGAAGTTGAAATATGCCTAGTATATTGCTGAAACAGAGGAGACTAGTGATGGTGGAAACGTAAGATGCAGGAGATAAGATCAGAGAGTAACAAAGGACCAGTTACTACAAATTCTTACAGACCATTGTAAGAACTTTGATTTCTACCCTGAGAGAACTGGGGAACCACTGGAGAATTTGTTGAAGGGGGAATGATCAGATTCATTATTAACAGGATCACTTTGGTGGTTGCATGTAGAACAAACCAGAGAAACAAGAGTGAGAGTAGGAAAATGGGTTAGGTGAGAAACGAATTGACTCAGTCTAGGGAGGTAGCAACAGAGATCTTATGAAGTGATTAGATTCTACGTATATTTGGAAAATAAAGGTGCTAGATTTGCTGATGGATTGGATATGGAGTATGAAAGAAGACATGAGGCAAAAATACTTCCAAGAGTTTTGAACTGAGGCTCGGTTTTCACCTCAGAAGGCTGCAGTAGTAAGCTTGGAGGAATATCAGTAACTCAGTATGGATGTAAATTCTGGGGCTATCTCAGTCTCAGTAAAGTCTGAGATGCCTTAGACATCTGAATAGTGAAGTTGAATAGGTTGTTAGATTTAAAATTCTTAAATACAGCTGAAGGGTTCAAGATAGATATATTAATTGGTTTCATTAGGGTATGGGCCATATCTATCTTGTTTATTCAAATGTGTACCATACCTATACAATGTTTAGTACTTGGAAGGCACTCAAGGAATATCTGCTGAGTGACTACAAATATAGTGAGTTATGTGCTGGTAAATGTTTAACTACAAGCACTCTGAGGAAAAACAATCAAACTAAACAAAACTTCTGATTTTTAGTGTTTTTAGATTTTCGAAGTGTAAATTCCTACCATGATTTCAAGCTACAAAAGCAACATCACTAAATGCAGAGTTGAGAATAAATGTGTGTAATTGATTCCCTCTAGCCAGCTCTTGAACACCGAGCCTGCTCTTGCTTAGTGATATAATCATATACATATTTCCTTACTTTACAGGTGTGCATAAAAGTGAATTTTAAATAACCTTGACACTTGGGCAGATGGGAAGGAAAATATCTCAGAGAAGATAAAAAAGCTCAAAATGAAGGATTTAAGCAAATATTTAAAAACCTATGTCACATACCAAACTAAATTTATCCTTATACCTTTAGCCAGGCTTTTAAATTATTCCACACAGCTGACATATCATTATACAATTCCTGGGAAAAAAACTTCACAGCCTCTAAAATAATCTATTATAATGTTAACAGTACTCTCTTGCCAGAGATTTCTTCATAAATTTGAATTCAGCCTAGAAACTGTGTTTAGTAATGTTGCCATAACACATCTACCACAAGAATGTCTGTACAAAGGTTAATCAAGTTGTTGTTCTATTCTGGAGTCAAACTGTTTGGCATATACCTTAGAGTCACTATTGGTTCTTTAAAACTATGTATTTTAATTAGTATTTTAAAAATTTGTATTGTGGTAAAATATACATAAAATTACCATTTTAACTATTTTTTAAGTTTATTTATTTTGAGAGAGAAAGAGATAAAGAGAGAGAGTGAACTGGGAAGGGGCAGAGAGAGAGGGAGAGAGATTCCCAAGAAGGCTCCATGCTATCAGAGCAGAGCCCAATGTGGGGCTTGAACTCACAAACCATGAGATTATGACCTGAGCTGAAAGCAAGAGTCAGATGCTTAACCGACTAAGTCATGCAGGCACCCCTGTTTTCTCTTGTTTTAAGTGTACAGCTCAGGTATTAAGTATATTCATATTGTTGTGTACCCTTCACCACCATATCTCCAGAACTTTAATTATTTGTTTCATGTAAAAGGAGTGCATTTTGTTATAGATAATTAAAAAAGAAGAGTACAAAGCAGAATAAAATTATTGAAGGTCTCACCATTCAGAGCAAGTCAGTCTTACTGCACATATAGAATTATGTCAGACTGTTAAATCCATAGTCTAAAAATTCTTCATGTGTTAGACATCCTGTTGAGTCTAAAATGGGATTCAGACTCTGTGTCTAATGAAGTGGTGGGTCTGCAAACCCCAATTGTCTATTTTACAGCATTTATTTAATGTACCAGTGATCAAACCTCAATAAATATGATTTATGTTCTGAGTGATGAGGCATGGAGAAGAGGATATCTGGAGAATTCCTCATCTTGGACATACCATTTATTGCTGAGCCGCATGGACAGAGAGTTGGAAGTAGAAGATGAAGGAATATTAGTCATTAAGAAATTGTTAATGGAGCAAAGATTAGAGACAAAATCATTCTTCTAAGTTCTCTTTTCAACACAAATAGTCATAACAAAAATTTCAAGCCGAGGGCAAAGTTTGTGACTTATGAGTTTTGCAGATTTAGATGCAATTTGCCTGAGACAACAATCTGGAGCAGGACATGGCTTCCCCCTCCAGAGGAACTGTTATGCTCTGGACCAATGTGAGGACACTTCTTTTCTTTTTTCGCTAGTGAAGGATGGGGAGAATAAAAACACTAAAGAGGACTACTGATGAGCTATGGTCAGATCTCCCTAGGGACTCTGAAATCATTGGAGACTAGCAAGAAGTGGTTTATAAGTAAAGGTTATAAAACAAAAAAAATTTTTTTTGGATATTTATGCTAATGTTACGACAATTTATACATGTGGAGACGGGATAGCATTGATGTTGTATTCAAACATGTGATTTTTAAATTTCTACATGGAATTTCATTTTTAGATGCCTCATTTTTTATTTGATCATAATCTCTTGTTGGGATTTTAATGTTTTAAGTTCTTTGAATTTTGGTTTAAAAAATATCCTTGAATATATTGGCAAATTGAACTCCTGAAAATTTTTGAATAAATATACACAACTATTAGGCTAAACCATATAAAACAGTAATTGACACTTTAAATTATAAAAAATGGCAATTTCATAAGGTTCAGCCTAAAATGTGTAAAAATGCCCCTGTTCACTAAGTACAAATGTCTGCCAATTTTAATATATAAAGATTTATATCTCATTACTTTAATTTCCATTTCTTTAATTACCGTTCTAATTCATTTATTCAGCAGTCTGGATTGTGTGTTTACTGTGTGCAAACCAGTATGACAGACTTAAGTATACAAAGAGCACTAAGATCAGAATCAAACCTGTCTTCATGGAGTTTACAAGTCTATTAGAGGAAATTATTAATCACATATTCTTAAATATAAATATGAATTTTAACATGTGAAAAATGCTATGACTGACATGCGCTAAGAGAGTCTAAAAAGGGACATCTATTTAAATTGAGAGGCTCATAGAAGGTTTCCCTGTGAAAGTGACATTTGAGCTCTTATCTAATAGAAGAGTACATTTAGTTTACGGGGAATTGGCAGAAGGCAATTTGAAATGGTAAACTGTGTTCAAAGACTTTGTGGCAAAAATATAGCATCATACATTCAGGGACTTGAAAGAGGATAGGAGTGGCTGGAACAGAGACTAGGCCAGTTGAGTTATGGTATGAGATGAAGTGGGACAGGTCAAGGGATCGGTCATTATTGTCTGGATTAAGAATGTTTTTTTTCTCACATGAGCAATTGGAAAACATGGTAGGATCTTAAGCAGGGGTGAAGAATCCTGTTCTTAGGTTGTGAAAGCATCATTCTTTGTTAAAATAAGACCATGATGGTCGCTTGGACTTGGGAACTGGGGATAGAGGCAGAGAAAAGGTAATAGATTTGGGAGCTATTTGAACAACTGAATGGATGCTTGTGCTGTGTGTTGAAATAGGGAAACACTGGAAGAGGAAAAGGTTTAGGGGTAAGACAACATGTTTGGTGGAGTTTAAAGAGCTTTTCAGACATCCAGGTGAAAATCTCAGGTAAGTAATTGAATATACATGACTAGAGCTTGAAGAAGGTTTAGATAAAGGATTTTCAATTGTGAGCCATTTACTTTCTGAGTTTCAAACCAAATATATGTATTATTTATTAAAAATTAGAGAATATTACAGAGTAAGACAAATTTCCAATTTGCATATCAAATAACGTCTAGTATTCATAATTTGTTCAATAAATGTTTAGTAGTTGTTAAATTGAAAATGACATAATAACTTTGGGTGCCTGGGTGGCTCAGTCAGTTATGCTTCTGACTTAGGCTCAGGTTAGGTCGTATGGTTTGTGGGTTCTAGCCTCACATCGGGCTCTGTGCTGACAGCTGGGAACCTAGACTCTGCTTCAGATTCTGTGTCTCCCTCTCTCTCTCTGCTCCTCCCCTGCTTGTGCTCTGTTTCTCTCTCAAAAATAAATAAATATTACAATATTTTTAATGACATAATAATGTGACATTATTTTAGTAATTTAAGGAAGGACATCTATATTTATGCATGTATATAATTTACTATGCACCAGAGTGTGGTATATACATTCATGCATATATGTATGTTGAGAGTTGGAATTTTGGAATTTTTGCACTGTGCATATGTGCCCTTAAAATGGATGAGTGACAAAATACATTGCAATAAAAGACTGGTATAGAGGATAGATAAGGACCAGAGATTGGCGGCTGGAAAAAAGATGATTTGGAGAGTTTTAACTATATATTACAACTTTGAGTTAAATATACTTCTCAAGGTATATCCAAAGTTCAGGTGAGGAAAATACTTCTGGCAGAAATGTGCTTTATCTCCTCTTGTAATTTCTTCGGTGAATCAAATCTGGCCACCTGGAAACTGTTCAAATACATATTTGGTACCCTGAAGATTTCATTCACTGAATTCTGCTTTGGCAGCTGCCTCTAGCTCACCCAGAGGAACACCTAACAAACACCTGTAGGAAAACTGCTTTTTTTTTTTTTTTTTTATTTCTTGGAGAGAGAGAGAGAGCGAGAGCGTGAGCAGGGGACGGTCAGAGAGAGAGGGAGACACAGACTCTGAAATAGGCTCCAGGCTCTGAGCTGGCAGTCAGCACAGAGCCCGACGCGGGGCTCGAACCCACGAACCGCGAGATCATGACCTAAGCGAAAGTCGGACGCTTAACCGACTAAGCCACCCAGGCGCCCCCATTTTAGTTTTTCTTATATCAACTTTCTGTTTATGTCTTTCATTCTTTTTATATTAGTGTTATATTGTTTTAGTGTTTAAGAATGTGTTAATTGTTTTAAGGTCTTGTTTTTACACTAGGTCTGTTAAATATTCTGCAAACTCTTTCTCAACATATGCTTTCCCATTATGGTGAATGTAACCTTAATATCAACTGGAGTTCTTCTAGTTATATAAGAGTGCTTGTGATGACATGCTATGATGATCTGATGTTTTACCCATTCAATTAATGTACCTTTATTGCTTTCACTATGTGCTTATGACTGATTTTATAAGAATTTGCACTATATGGGCACCTTGGTGGTTCAGTAGGTTAAGTTTCTGACTTCGGTTCAGGTAATGATCTCACCGTTGGTCTGTTTGAACTTTACGTCAGGCTCTGTGCTGACAGCTGAGAGCCTGGAGCCTGCTTCAGATTCTGTGTCTCCCTCTCTCTCTGCCCCTCCCCCACTCATGCTTTGTCTCTGTCTCTGTCTCTCTCTCAAAAGTAAATAAACATTTAAAATATTTAAAAACAATATCCATGCCAGGTGTGTCCTTGGATTTCAAGAATATAAAGTATTTTTTGCTATCTTGTTAATGTTTTTGGACTATTAAATAAAATATACTGAATTAGTTCCTTAAGGTTTCCAGGTAAGAAACAGTGAATTTCATTTTGAAAATTCTTTAATTAAATATTCTAATCAATACTGGCCTATAAGCTTGGAAATTGTCTATATATGTTAATAAACCTTCCTAGAATTTCTAACTTGATCTCAAAAATACACTTAGAAAATGCAAGAAAACATTTTCTGTTTTTTAGTATTCCCACATATCAAGTGGTATATGCCATAAATGAATGAAATAATAAAAAAATAAAATAAAATGGCAATATTTTTATATTATATTAATTTTCTAATATCTACATTCTCAATTAAAACAAAGGTAATATATATGTAAGATGTGTTTATTATACATGTAAGAGATGTAATATATATGGTTATATAATTTATATGGTATAAGTACTAAATTCTAATTTAAATGAAGGTAATAATTTTGTCTAATTAAACTCTTCAATCATCAGAATTCCTTAGAAGCCATAATAGTGTAGAGGCTGAGAAGAGCACAGGCCCTTGAGTGGATTACAGTGATTTGAATCTTGGGTTTATTGTATGATCTAGGGAAAGCTTAGTATCTTTTAGATAACTGTTATATTTAAATGTTAAAATTCAAAATGGCAAATTTGGGAAGGATGGTGAAGAGAAACAGTGACCTTATTGGGAAATAATTCCAGTGTGTGTGTGTGTGTGTGTGTGTGTGTGTGTGTGTGTATGTGTATGTTATGAGTATGTAGGGATGCTGAAGTAGCCCTCTAGGCGAGAGGTAACTGTGTCAAACTGAGCCAATAAAAACAGTTTTGCAGAGAGATTTCTAATAAAGCAGAAGGTAACGTGTCTCAGGACAAGACCAGAACCTGTGACCACATTTTACAAAAAAAAAGGAAAAAAAAGGTGGAAATAGAAAGCAAGCAATTCTTTCGGTGTAGAACGAGTACCAAACACTTAAAGAAAAATGCAATGCTTTTTACTCAACAAAATGTGTGACCATTACCTTGAGCTTCTCCATTTATGAAATATAGGTATTCATTAAGGGAATATCTACAGTCAGACCTAAAATTACTAAGTTCACAGGAGATTGCAAGCATTTTGCTGCAGTTGAAGAAAAGCCATTAGCGTCTGAGTCAAAGCTGAAATAGTTTTCAAGCTCAGAGGATCTTTTGATTTTATGCATAGAGGGACAGAATGAGTTAAATATGTTTTCTATTGAGGCTGGAGGGATACAATTCAGTTTATATTAAATGAGGATAGAAAACACAATTCAATAAGACAAGTGTTCACATTGCAGTTTAAATGTTGTATTCCTTTATCAATAAGGACTAATTAGGGAACTAATAACCTATATGATTGTTTCAATAAAGCATTAATTATACAGGAAAATATAATTTCTGTGAGTAGATACCGTTACCTATGTTCTATATGAAGTGGGGAGTCCATGCAACCATAATCAAAGGCACCAAGACTCACTGAAATATGTCTCAGGAGATCAACCATGTAAACTTGAATCTATAAGGTAACTGCAAATACCACAGGACTACTTTTTCCAGTTCATGTTTGATAAGACACTGGTGCAGAAAGAGTCTGTGGAACGGTAAACTTTGGAGATTCTGATAACCTACATTTCTATAGTCTGTGATTCTAAAAATTCTTAGGGAGGTTTTTCTATATTTCTGTATTTCTTTTCATCAGTGGCCTGCCCAAATAATTACTATAAATAACAGTTTTTAAAAAGATTTTCAGAATCTGAGGTGAGCATGCTTCAAGTTTTGTTGCAAATTGCATGCTCCATAAATTTTGTATTGTTTTGGTGATTAAATAATGCTTTCTACTAAAGAAATGGTAAAGAATAAGTAGTGAAATACCCATTCATTTCAAACCAGTGACTGAAATAGCATTACATTATCAATTAAAATAACTCCAAGACCACTTCAGATTTTGTGTAAATGGAAAAATACCCCTTTTTTACCCTTTAGACATGAAACATCAATTTCACACACACTAACTTTTCATCAAATATCATAATGAATTATTAATATTTCAAGAAGAATATTCAAGAGAATTTTATAACATGATATGCTGATGCCCCTCCTGATCACATTAAAAATCACATGCTTACAAGGAATGAAAAAAAATAAAGGAAAGGAACCCAAAACAAAACAAAAAAAGGAAGATGCTCAGACCAAAGGAACATTCGTTTCTATCTTGGTGAAGCAAGATAAGAGGCAATTTCTCCTGACCTTCAACTTGGAGCTGAGTTTTCAGTTCCTTCTTTATACTCACTCTGACCCCACAAAAGTGAAAGAGTGAGATACATATGGAAGATCAATCAGAAATAAAGGAAAGATTAGCAATTCCAGAGTCTTGAAAAATGTGATTTTGTGCTTATTTATCCTCGTTAGTAGCAACTAATCTTTGCTCCTTCAATTTAATATTCTAAGCCTAGCATGTAAAAGTAGTTCTTCAAGATTTATGTTTTCAATACTTTTGTGCTCACTGTTTCAAAATAGTAAATACAGAAGATGAATTTATGGAAAGAATTGGTTTTTGTCTTAATTTTTTCTCATAATAGTGGCTTAATGTAGTGAGAATGTTGCATCTCATTTTATTTTAAAATAGTTTCGTTAATAAAGGAAGAAGCACACTTTTCACAGTTGACAACATTGAGTCTTGAAGTTAAAGTCGCATTACCCCCATACATCCCTCATTAAGTTGCCAATCACAAAACAGGGACTCCAGATCTGGGATCAACTGATGGTGTGGATTTTTTAGAATAATATTGAATTGAAGTATAGACAACTTTCAATAATAGGTAGGGGACTACCATTGTCTTAACACAAGTATGCATAGTTCACAATATTCAATAGGAGAGAGCAAATACATACAGACAGTTTAAAAGCTTAGATATGAGAGTAATATTGGCGCTTCTTTTAATTGCTTAAGAGTCTCAGAATCCCCACTGTAGATGGGGGAACATTCTTAAAAATGACCTTAAGAATTTTAAGCATTCTTTAAAACAACTATATATAAAGTGCTGTCTTGTAACCATTTATTATTTGGAATTTTTCCCCCCATTATCTGAAAATTTGGTTGTATGTCGTCTCCCAGGCACAGGGTCTACCCAGCTTATAGCGTCCCCAGATTATTAAAAGTGAAATTTAACCCAAGACACTGTAGAAATTTCCAGCATACGGCAATCTTTGGGAGGAGCATTATTACTTCTGATGGATGCTCCGTGACTGGGAGGCCAAACCACTACTGGCTTTGGAGAAAGGATACGGAATAGGATGGGTGGGGATGAGGACCAGCAGACCAGAGAGAGGAAGGAAAGATGAAGGGTGACTCATCGTCCATTTCTCGGACAGAATAGTGACTAACAGATACAGAGAATGCAAGTTTTGCAGCAATTGCTTGAAGCCATTTGGGAAAACTTACTTGTATTAAATGTTTCTAGCTGAGTTTGTCCTACTTGGAATGACAGATTTTACCTATCTCCCTCATTGGTCTTCTCTGTCCCTCCAGATGCCATTAACAGAGATTAGGGGGTTTGGGGGAGAGTGGGGGGAAGCAGAAACTGGTTCAGCCAGTTGGGGGACTACCAATGTGTTAGTGACTTCTTTCTCCAAGAGCTCTTTCCTAGTCCCTTTCCTTTCATTAAATCCATCTTGTCACCATGTCATTGGTAACCTTGTCCCACTGCCCAGCTTTTCTCTCTCCCTTCTCCCTCCTTCCTCCCTATTCTCTCCTCACCTGTCCACCGCAATGGCCGTCATAGAGTAGATGCTGGCGAACACCGCTGTGATGGGAAAGAAGTTCTGGAAGCGACAATAGTTGGCGCCGAAGTACCACTCGCTGTGAAGCGCATAGATGAAGTTGACCAAGGTGTTGAAGGCAGCCATAGAGGCGTCGGAGAAAGCCAGGTTCACGAGGAAGTAGTTGGTGACGGTCCTCATGCGCTTGTGGGCCAGGATGATCCAGATGACGACGAGATTCCCGAACACCGCCACCGCCACGACCACGCCGTACGCTAGGGACCAGAGCGCGATGCGCCAAGACGGCTGCACGAACTGGTTGGTGAGATTGGCCCGGGGCTGCGAAGGGGGCGGCGAGGCCGCGGGCAGTCCCAGCGCAGAGGCCGAGGCCGAGAGGTTGCCGGCTTGCACCAGCAGGTGCAGCCACTCGGGCTCAGCCACCCCCGGGGCGGCCCCAGCCGCCAGCGCAGCGCTCAGGTTCCCGGAGTCCGCGCCCGCGCTGCTCGGGCGGTCCGTCCAGCTCGCGGCTGCGGGGAGAGACCCCATCGAGGCGAGTCTGCAGCCCCGATCGCCCCCCTCACCGACGCCAGCCGAAGTTCTCCGCTTCCAGGTCCCTGTGCTGCTGGGCGGCCCTCGGCCCCGCTGGGAAGCAAGGTAGAGAGGCGACCGCAGCCCTTGATGGTTAAGAAGCGCTTTGAGCCAGCAGGTGATGGGTAACAGGGGAGCCACTTTCTCCGAGGAGTTCGCGGCTCTCGAAGGCAGGGAGGATGAGGCCGTGGAGAAGGGAGGTGAGGAGCTGTCACCAGGGCGAACTCCGGGAGCGCCCTGCGCGAGTTCGCGGGCACTGGCTGGAGCGCCGAGGTTCAGGCGCTGCAGCGGGCTTTATAGTCTCGTACAGTCCCCGCTTCGGTGACGTTGTGGGGGCTGCAGAGCTGACGAACCCCTTCGAGGGCTACGATTGCTCTCCTTTCCCCAGCCGCGCCGTTTGCATTTCATTCATTCGCTACTCGTAGCCACGCAGCAGGAGCTTCGCGGGGTGAGAGCTCGGAAAAGGCTGCACCTTCTCAGCTGTAATTAAAATCTGTACAAGATTGTTTTTCCTCTTTTAATTTCAAGATATTTTACTGAGGTCTGTGTTCTCAGACATCTATTATGGGCTGCTTTTTTCTAAACCCGTTAAACCACCCCTAAGGCGAAGGCTCCACGCAGAGAGATTTGTCAGAAGGAGCTTGTGTGGGTATCACCTGCCGCAGGATGGGGGCACAGCTAGACGCGCATTTTGTTAGGGGTCACTGGCTTTTGGAATTTCTCTCCACTTGCTGCTTGTGTGTTTCTGTTCTCGCTTAGCAGATACCTTTTCCTCTCACTCGCATTTGCAAAGTCTACCCGTTTCTCCTCTTCCAATTTCTGTCACCAGAAACCAGTCTCCTCCACCTTCCTCCCTGGCAGAGGTAACGGTTTCTCCCAGAGGATTCTGCTCCTGTTGGAAAGCCATTACTCACTGAGGGTAGATCAGAAATCCCGAGATGTAGATTTCCTTGAAATACGATGAGGAGACTTGCATCTTTTCATTTCTCTGGTGCGAACGTATCTCGTAAGCAACTTAAACAGATCCATTTGGTTACACGGCTTTGGACATTTGGAGCCTTCGTTTTTGGGCCTGACATGAGGACGCATTGATAAGGTTGAATGACAGTAACCTTCGTTTTCTGCGCAGACCAGAGGGCCTGACTTCTGAGCTTTGGCTGGGAGCATGTGAGCAGCAGGGCTCTGTGAAGGACAAGCAAGAGGAAGTAGTCTGTGCTTGGATGTTACAGGCAACTTATCAGTATGCTCCAGAGCAGTAACTCTTCTTTACTACTTTCTTGGGGTCAGGAATAATGGGATTTAGGGTTAAACATATTTTAGCAACTCCCCCCAAACACTGAACTCTTTGAACCTCAGTTTCCTCATTTGAAAACGAATATTAAAAAATTCAAATTTACAGAGTAATTATGGAACAAGTAGTTTCAGCAGACTTTAAACAACGGGGGGCAAGAGGGAGACCTTAGTAAATGTTAGCACCCTTTGCTCTTGTTATCTCATTTCATCTAAACATTTTCAAGTTAAATAGACTAGCATAGCAAGTTTTACTTGCTTCCAGAAAACATAGTGTATGACTTGTGAACATTCTGTATTCTTAGTTTCCTGGTGTAGAACATATTTCTCAAAAACTGCAGTGATTATTGTTTTTTTAAAAAAAATTTTAATGTTTATTTTTTAAGAGATAGAGCATGAGCAGGGGAGGGGCAAAGACAGAGGGAGACACAGGATCTGAAGCAGGCTTCAGGCTCAGAGCTATGAGCACAGAGCCTGATGCGCAGCTTGAACCCATGAACCGGGAGATCATGACTGGAGCTGAAGTTGGAAGCTTAAACGACTGAGCCACCCAGGCGCCCCACTTCAGTGACTTTTGTACAAACAGACCTAGGATGACTAGTGAAGAATATTGTTTTCCTTATTATAGTTTTATGACAAACAAGATAGTGTGTAGAAATAATTGGAAGCAACCTGATAATAAATATATTGACACAACTCTGCTTCAAAATAAATGCATGCTGAAAATGATAATTATCAAAGGTTTTTATTTACTGTTTCTTCTCAGTAATGCCTATGAAAATATATGATAAATCATAAGTGAATTTGATAGAGATTCCAGATGTCCTGGTTATTAATTCTAAACTAAACCATATGAGAGAGAGGGAGTCACAGACTGAAACAGGCTCCAGGCTCTGAGCTGGCAGTCAGCACAGAGCCTGACGCGGGGCTCGAACCCACGAACCGCGAGATCATGACCTAAGCAAAAGTCGAACGCTTAACCGACTAAGCCACCCGGGCGCCCCTCTGTGATTCTACCTTTATTGGGCTTTTCCATGAGTAGAAATGATAAGAAAAAAGAGATAATGATGGAATTAGAAGTTCTTAATAATAAAAGGGACTTAATGAGTTCTTTCAGAGGAAGAGAGGAATGCAAGGCATGGTTTTCCTTTTAGAGCTGCCATCCATAGAATCTATCTGTATTTCAGTAGAGGTTATTGTTCGTTTATTGCTTTAGTCATTCCCCCCGTCGGTATTGAGTATACTTCTTCCAGGAGCTATGCCAAGTACTAGGGAAGTAGCAGGTAAAATGAAAGATGTAAGCCAGATATGAACCCTGTCCTCACTGAGCCTTTAGTCAAGCAGTATTTTTAACATTATAGCAAGTATTATGAACAGTGGAATAGGAAGTAGAGGGGAAAATGGGAGTGTGCAACTGACCAGGGGTACGTGTTCACTGGATTCTGGATTCTGTCAACTTCTCTTATAGAATTTCTTTGTGAGAAAAAGATATATGCACCCCTCTGTTTACTGCAGCATTACTTACAATAGTCAAGATATGGAAGCAACCTAAGTGTCCTTCAAGAGAAGAATGGCTGAAGGAGATGTGGTATATACATGCAATGGACTATTACTCAGCCATAAAAAATGAGAACTTACCATTTGCAACAACATGGATGAACCTAGAGTATATTATGACAAGTGAAATGAGTCAGAGAAAGGCACATATCATGTGATTTCACTTATATGTAGAATTTAAAAAACAAAACAAAACAACAAGAAAGCAGAAGCAGAGCCATAAGTCTAGAGAACAAATTGTTGGTTGCCAGTGAGGAAAGGGGAGGATGGGCAAAATGGGTGGAGGGTAGTGGGAGATACAGGCTTGTTATGGAATGAGTAAGCCACACAGAGATGAAAGGTACAGCATAGATAATAACATCAATGGTATTGTAAGAGTGTAATATGGTGATAGATGGTAGCCACCCTTGTGGTGAGCATAGCAAAATACAGAGTTGTGGAATCCGTATGTTGTACACCTGAAATTAATATAACATTGTATGTCAACTACACTTCAGTTAATAAAAATTTCTTTGTATGGATGAAATCAAATGCCAAAAAAAATAGACTTATCAGTAGATTATGCATTGAAAATTGGGAAGATTTAGAAGATAATGGCTAAGAAAGGTTTCTTAGCCTAATTCCTAAGACAATTTGATGAATAATCTGCTCATTATAGCTCCAGAATCTGAATCCTGTCCCTACCTGAGTACACGCTGCAGGTTTCCCAACCCCTTACCATAAGAAGTTCAAAAGTCTTAGCCTTGGACTCCTAAGGGAAGGAGAAGGGGTAGAGGAAATGTTAACATTCCAGAAGGCAACTCTTAAGATCCTATACTCTTCCATTCAAAACTTGGGAGTGTGGCTTTCCTGCCTCCTTTCTCCTCCTCCCCAGTGCTGCTCAAGCTATCCCATGCTAGCTAGACCTCTGAGTGCCTGCTAAACTAACACCACCATCGTCTCTCTCCACTGCCGTCTGTGATCATCTACCAGGATATCATCTGTCATGATGAAATGTTCTCTGACCTCTACAAGATTCAAGAGATTGTGGACCTGCTGTGTCTGGGGGTTGAGAGGAAGATGGTCAGGAGGACAGTGGGTAACACTGGTGACTCACTCACTGGTGAAGTGCTTTCGCTGCAAGGCCCCAAGGGTGAAGGTACTGGAAGCACAGTAATCATTGGTGTTGAGATTGCCGTGAACCATCACTGGTAGGATACCAGCTTCACAAAGGGGCCTACAAGAAGTCTATCAAAGATTATATGAAATCAATCAAAGGCAAACTTGAACAACGGAGGCCAGAAAAATAAAATCTTTTATGACCGGGACTACAGAACAGAACAAGCATATCCTAGCTAATTTCAAAAGCTACCAGCTCTTTATCTGTGAAAACATGGATCCAGATGGCATGGTTGCCCTGCTGGACTCCCACAAGGATGGTATAACCCCATATATGGTCTTTAACGATGGTTTATTTTTTGTATTTAAAAATTTTTTTAATGTTCATTTATTATTTTTGAGAGAGAAACAGTGCCAGCGGGGTAGGGGCAGAGAGAGAGGGAGACACAATCCGAAGCAGGCTCCAGGCTCTGAGCTGTCAGCACATAGCCTGATGTGGGGCTCAAACTCACAAACGGTGAGATCATGACTTGAGCCGAAGTTGGACGCTTAACTGACTGAGCCACCCAGGCGCCCCTAGGAATGAAAAAATGTTAATGAATTTGGCTGTTACTTTGGATGTATCACCTATTGTCATAACTGGCTAATGCTCTTCCTCCACACAACGCCAGAACTTAGACAAATGGGACTGATGTCATCTTGAGCTCTTCAGTTATTTTGACCTTGATTTATTTGGAGTGGAGACATTGTTTTAAAAAAATGTCATGTAGGTTGTCTAAAAAAATGCATTGAAACCATTTTGAGAGAATGCCTTTTAATTTAATACATATTTAAATCCATCCTGTGTAGTGTCCTGGAGAAGTCAGAGCCTGCTAGCTAGAAAGCATAACACTGCCTGCAGATAATTTCTACAGTGAAAACTACTTCTGAGGCTAAAATATATATTTAAAAAAAACCAAGAGCTGAAAGCCTTCATTCTGAGTTCAAGTAAAGGGAAAGACCATGCTCATAGCTGTGCCAACATTCGAAGTGGATTCCTTAAACATTTCATCACCTACAAACATAAGTAGTTAACTCTGGAAGAGATTTCCAAAAGAATAAAAAGAGACTAATATAGTAGGAAAAAAATCCTCAGGAGTGTGTTTGAGCACATTTAAAACCTACGCAAATGCATGAGGGTACTAGGAAATAAGTCAAGCATGGTATCATGGGAGGGAGAGGTTAATAGATTTTTACATAACAGTCATTAAGTCTTGGTTTGCCTGCAAAAATGTTAATACAAAGTATGGTCTTTTATGTGAATGTTTGTTACTTATTCCTAATGACCAAGAAATGTTTACTTATTTTATTATGCTAATTGATTACATTTCTTTCAAATTTTATTTATTCTTCATATTTTTGCTTAGAAGACATATTGGTAAGTCCCCCAGTACTTAGCTAAACATATAATAATAGAATGGAAACTGATGACATGCTTATTCCTCTCTTTTTTCCTCCTTGTTTTCTCTTACAACTTAAGGAAACAATATGGCATATTTCATACTTGTATTTTTCTTTTTAGAATCCTCTTAAAAATAAGCATACTAGGGTAGAATTTCGGGTATTAGTGCTGGCCAGTGGAAGAATTATTTTCAGAGAGAAGAGCTTGTCAGAATTCCAGATTTGTCTGACAACAACCTTCTCTTTGATAGTTCTCCCACACTTTTGGTTTCAGTATGTTCAGTGTTCCCACTGTGTTGAGATTCTCTTTTCTTATGAATTTCACATCTGATAGTCCACACTTTGACTCCTGCTTTGTACATTTTTCCCTTTATTATTTCATCATAGCTGCTCTGCAATTACATTGGGTCATTTCCACTTTCTGAGTTGTGGGCTCTTACAGTTTACTGAGTATTGCCGGTAATCAATCAATAATCATCAATCAACACAACTCCACTCTATTGTGTAGACAGATGCTACTTGAAAATTCTTGCTGTCTACCACACACCCTTTTCATGTGGGTCTGTGATCAGCTTCCATTTCCCTGAATCCCAACTTGCCTTCAGTGTTCTTCTTTCTCCATCTCCATCGCCCTTCTGCTCAGCAAATTGTCTCCAGTTTATCTGAAAAAAATTAAGAACATCAGCCAAGAATTTCTGTGTATTTCATCCATCTTTTCATTTTATTTGTTATCATTTTGGTGAAAGTGGTTTATCTTCTCCTGGAACCCACTCTTTTTTTAATTTTTAATGTTTATTTATTTTGAGAAAGAGAGAGAAAGGGAGAATGAGTAGGGGAGGGGCAGAGAGAAATGGAGACACAGAATCCGTATCAGGCTCTAGGCTTTGAGCTGTTAGCACAAAGCCCGATGCAGGGCTGGAACCCACAAGAACCGACAAGTAAAATCACGATCTGAGCTGAAGCTTGATGCTTAACTGATGTAGCTACCCTCCTAGAACCCATGCTTTCATCTGTGCTACCTGTTCTTTCAAACTCTCTCTCTTTTTTTTCCTTTACGATTGAAACATATCTAAGAATCTACATTAATATAGCCCTTTTCTGACCACATTTCCTTTTAGTTACTATTTTTCTCTGTCTTTTTTTATTCCCAAATGATCTTCCTTAACAAAATATCTAAACTCAATATTTTTACTTCCTCACAATAATATTCTTAAGTATTAAATATTAATACTCTTCTGTCAATGCACTGTCCTATCAATTACCTGCATTTTAAATGAAACTGTCACTTTCTGGCCTTAACTTCCTTGACCTCTCTGTAGCATTAGCATTTGACATTTATATTAGTTTCCTAGGGCTGTCATAACATATTACCACAAACTGAGTGGATAAAGACAACAGGAATTTATTCTCTCACAGTTTGGGGGGGGTGGTGGTGGCTAGAAGCCTGAAGTTAGGATGTGACAAGGTTGGTTCTTTTTGGAGACTCTGAGAGAGAATCTATCCATGCCTCCTTCCTAGTTTCTTTTGTTTCCTGGCACTCTTCGGTGTTCCTGGGCTTTTAGTTGCATCACTCCAATTCTGTCTCCGTCATCACATGATGTTTCTTGTGTGTCTTTATATCACTTTTTTGTGTCTAAATTAATGTCCTATAATGAGATTACTATTATTAAGGTGAACCCCAAACCAGTACAACTTGTCTTAACTTAACTTGATTACATCTGAAAAGGCTCTATTTCCAAATAAGGTCATATTCACAAGTACTAGGAATTAAGACTTGAATATATTTGGGTGGCGGGTGAGGGTGGGTGGGACACAATGTTGAAGGTCATATTTAAGGAATGTTTTAAATTGGAGGCTAACAGCTCATCCGTTGTATATAGATTTGCAAATCAAGTGCTCGGTGGGAAGCAATGAGTAAAGAGACTATGAGTAAAGATACCATGAATCACTCCCCGCTTCAAAATAATAAGTGTTTTTAGAACAATGGCCCCATGGCCCCTGTGGCACCTGGGTGGCTCAGTTGGTTGAGCATCTGACTTCCTCTCAGGTCAAGATCTCTCGTTTTGTGGGGTTTGTGGGTTGGATCCCCATGTCAGGCTCTGTACTGTCAGCTTGGAGCCTGGAACCCGCTTCAAATTTTGTGCCTCTCTCTTTGCCCCTTCCCTGCTCATTCTCTGTCTCTGTCTCTGTCTCTTAAAAATAAATGTTAAAAAATAAATAAATAAAACAATGACCCTCAATGAAGTGTATGAAGTACTTAAAAAACTGGAAAATATGTAGAAGACGTAAATGTAAAATAATTTTGGCATATCCAAAAATGAATCCTAGTATCTTCAAAGATGGGTTTTTCTCCTATCATGAGAAGAGGATGTTATAAATGTTCTAAAATTAGGTAGAAGTGATGGTTGCACAACACTGTGAATGTACTAAAAGCTATTTAATTGTACACTTTAAAATGATTAAAATGGATATTTTGTGTTATGTGAATTTCACCTAAAACAGAAAACAGTTCCTAAAAAGACCAAAGAACTAAGAGTTCAGAAGGATTCATCATGTCACAATCAAGATTTATGCAAAAGAAAAAAATCAAGACATATTAAAGGGAAGTTACAAGACCACTGGACTTCTAATAAGGAAATGATATTATATGGAACAGGCAAAAAAGTCAAATCACCTGTAAATTTAATAAATTAACCTAGTCTTGAAATTTTACACATTATCTGCTGGAAGAGAGTTGAGGAATTCTTAAAAATTCTTAAGGAAAGAAAAATGTATTCCAAAAAATTTATCCCATCAATTAATCTCTTTTTCAAATATGAAGCTATCAGAAAGACATTTTCAAACATGCAGAGATTCAGATATTATAGCACTGATGACAAACAATACTCCAGCAAACCAACCAACAAGCAAGCAAAGATAATCTCTTTGGAACTAAAACCCAACCAACAAAGGTGGACTGGAGTAGCTATCATTTGAAGACTAGAGCCATGGACCAGAGTTGGGTATGAACCATGGTGATGAGTTTGAGGTGATCTATATACTCACCACCAATGCCTCTAAACATATGCGTGGACAACATAGTCACAGATTACATGAGGAGTAGCTACTACAGTTTGTATGCAAGAGAAAATCACATTATCAAAGTTCCCCTAAAGAATTCTCTGTATCATCTGTAAAGTATGATATATGTACACACCATATTTCCTAAGGAACAAAATAGCTTTTCTTCAGACTGGAATCTATTGCTGATTCTTCAGTTTAGCATAAGATAAACTATTAGATTGTATTCAGAGTCCAGATGGTATACAGTATGCATTTTAAACACTAGTATCATACTTAGTTGTACAGAACTTTTACACAAAGAGAGAAGAGAATGAAGAATGACTGAATTGAGATTTATTTCTCCTATCTCCTCTACTCACTGGGACTATGCTAAATCAAGAAAATGGAAAGTATATTCGCTAAAAATGTAAATTCTTTCTCTTCTTCCTTTTTTTCCTCCCTACTTCTTTCCTTCCTTATTTCCCAAGTATATTTGTTGGAATTTTAGAAAATTAAATGCATGTATAATATAATTCCATAGAATAACATAGCGATGATAATTTTGCTACTTGCATTTATATCCTAAAGTAATTTGGAGATTCTTTAAAAAGAAACGAAACATACTCATACAAATTCATTAAAAGAATTTTAATAACATTACGATTTGTTTACTTTTTTTTCAAAGAGGAGAAAGGTTTCTACTTAAGTAAGTATTGGGGTGGTAGATTAGACATCTGTTGGTTATCTACAAATATTGGCATTGCCTCTGTTGATTTAAGAGATACAGGTGACATAATTAAGAGAAAAATTCATCTTTCAAAACTCATCAGAGTGTCTATTACTCTAAATTAAAAACTGCTAAATATGTGTGTGAGTGAGGGTAGTTGGATAATTCAGCTTTTTCTTAGTTCTCAAAATAAGAGCTCTTTGGAGAACTCCTATCTGTTAATTAAATCAAAGTTAATCTGTGCAATTATAAGATTCCATGATTGGTATATAATTTCTGTACTACACATTCACTTACTATGATTTAAAGGAGGAATAGGAAATTAGTGTGTACAGGAGGGCTGATATCTGTATTTACATATGCTTCATTTGGTTGGTATAATTTTTATTTCAAATATTATCACTGCATAAACTCCACAAGAATGGAAGTGTATCAAGGAGAAAATAGGTAAAATTTGCTCATAATAGTGCACAAAATTTTCTGAATGCACATTTATTTGAAAATGTTTTTAGTGGTCTAAGATTTCTAAGAACATAATGTAAGAAAACCAGCATTTTATGTGGCTTAATCTATATATGTATATTTATGTGGATTATACATATTGCACTAATATATATTTAATATATATTTAAATTTAAATTAAATATATATTAAATATATATATATTTATAATATATATTATATATAATATTTAATATATATTTAATATATATAATATAATATATTTATATTATTGCACTAATATATTATTTACATTTACTATATTAAAAGGTAAAGAAAGATGAGGCCATTGGCAATACTTTTAAAAATATACATATAGGGGAGGTGTTAAGATGGGGGAGAAGTATGGGGACCATGGACTTTCCTAGTCCCTCAAACACTGCTATATTGACATCAAATTACTTGGAACACCCAGGAAATAGATCTGCAAAGCAGTAGAAGGATCTCCACAGTTGGAGGGAGACAGCTTGGCAGATGCAAGGTGCATGGATGTGAATTATGGGAGAGAAAACTGTGGAGCCTTGGAGGAAAGGGAACACTTTCTGTGGAGAGACAAAAGGGAGAGAAAGAAAGTGGGGTTGAGAAAGTGTGGCATCGAGTTAGCATAAGAGGGAAACCTTGCTGGACCATGGACTGTGGAACAAGAAGTACTGAATGTCCCAGTTGTTTTTTTTCAAACAGCTTTTGGAGCTCAAACTTTGAGGTGTTGGAAGTGCAAGTCTGTCTCCAGAGCGTGTGCATTCCTGGGGAGGAAAGAGCTGGCTCCGGAGTGCATAGCATAGTGTAGACATCTCTGGGGTGCACTGGGAGAGAGCAGTCCCCTTCTAGGGGTACTTTTGGAAAAAGCTTTATTGCCTCCCTAAGGACAAAAGGCCCTTTTGGCATCAGCCAAAGGCCTTTCATCAGCAGGGTGGAGAGGCTCTACTCCAGAGGAGGAGAGTGGATCTGTGCTGGGTCCTTTAAGACTTTGGGTTTTGACCTTGGGCCAATGTGCCAAGGAGAAGGCACAGGATAGTTGTGGCACAGGACAAGCTGACTGTCATCGCTATTCTGTTAGGGCTGCCTGAACAGTGAGGATGGAGATTCCCCAGTTTGCGGTTAAAAGACTGAGGTGGTGCCATTTCCCCCCCAACACCAACACTGCAGGACTTCAGAGAGCAACACAGCTGCCCCATTGGATGCGGGTGTAACCAAACCCGGTCCCTCCATGCCTGGCAACTGCTTATTTACAGGGGCAGCACTGGCTCTGAGCCAATGCAGCCAGCCTCTTCTCCAGACCATCAAGGCCGCCACCCCCTAGACACTAACAGACAACTTTTCCTTTTCTCTTTTTTCCTCCTTCTTTTTTTCTTTTAGAATCAGGAGCATAGTTTCTGATATTTTTTGTCATTTCATCTTTTTTTTTTTTTTCTTGGATCAGGCTTTTTAAATTCTTTTCTTTTTCCTCCTTTTCTCTTCTGCTTTTGATTTTCTTTCTTTTCCCTTGGATACAGCCTTACAATTTTTTGGTTCTGTGTGTGTGTGTGTGTGTGTGTGTGTGTGTGTGTGTGTGTCCTTTCCTCTTTTTATGGGATTAGGCTTTCCCCTCATCCACCCCTTTGTTTTCCAGGGTTACTTCGACAAATAAATCAAAGGACACCTAGTTAAAGGTCCAAAGACTCGACCACTGCAAGCAAGGAGGAGCTCTGCAGGGGACTGACAAGTGAGAAAGTGCAGCCTAAACGCAACAGCAGAGTGCACACAGTATAGACCTGAAACACTTCCTGGAGTGTCAGGCCCTGGACAACTTATGACCCCTTTTTAATTTAATAGTACTCTCAGGTGCAAGAAGCATAACGAGCTTTTAAAACATGCAAAAGATAAAAACTTATCCAAAATAACGAGAAGGGGAAATTTTCCTCAAAAGAAAGGTCAGGAGGAAATCACAGCCAGGGACTTGCTCAAAACAAATATAAGCAATATATCTGAACAAAAATTTAGAATCATTAACAACTTAGGAAACAACTGATGTTGGTGAGACTGTGGAGAAAGTGTAACCCTTTTGCACTGTTGATGGGAAGGTAAACTGGTACAGCCACTCTGGAAAACAGTTTGGAGGTTCCTCAGAAAACTACAAATAGAACTACCCTGCAACCCAGCAATTGTACTAGAGGGTGTTAATCCAAAGGATAAAAAAATGCTGACTTGAAGGGGCACATATACACCAATGTTTATAGCAGCAGTATCCCAACACTATAACAGCACAGTAGTTATGGAAAGAGTCCAAATGTTCATCAAATAATGAATGGATAAAGAAGACGTGGTGTATATATACAATGGAATACTATGTGAAAGAATGAAATTTTGCCATTTGCAACAATGTGGATAGAACTAAAGTGTATTATACTAAGTGAAATAAGTCAGGTAGAGAAAGACAAATATCACATGGTTTCACTCATATGTGAAATTTAAGAAACCAAACAGATGAACATAGGGGAAGGGAAGGAAAAATAAGATTAAATCAGAGAAGGAGGCAAACCATCACAGAGAAATACAGAGAACAAACTGGGGTTTCTAGAGGGGAGATAGGAGGGAGGATCGGCTAAATGGGTGATGGGCATTGAGGGCACTTGTTGGAATGAGCCCTGGGTGATATATGTAAGTGATGAATCACTGGGTTCTAGTCCTGAGACAAATACTATACTGTATGTTCACTAATTTGAATATATGTATTCAAGTAATATAACATATATAATTATATATAAAGTATATATACATATACATACATAATTGAATTTAAATTACATATATAATTATATATATATACATACATACATATATACATACACACACATGTAGGCTCTCAGTGGGTAATCTACATTCACATAAAGTAGATTTGGTCATGGATATGAAAATTTTCCTACCGTGATTAGTTTGAAATTATATTAATAATGGTCCATAGGTACTTCCCTCACACAACTTGTATAAACAAGTGTTTAGCAGACGTGCAACTTCCATGGCTGCCTATACAGTTGGGAGTCAGCAGGTGTTATTTTCCTTTTATTTCTTGTAGGAAGTTTTATCATGTTCCCTGGGAACATTTAGAGTTCCTCTGTATCCCAACAGCTAAAGATATGACACCCCATACTGAAGTACCTGTAGGTGCTGGTTTGCATGGGATTGGCAAATGAGGGAATGACAAATCTATTGCTGGGAAGCTGGTGCATTTTTAATATGTGCTGAGGCTGCCTCAGTCATGTTGAGTGGCCTGCACTGGAGTCCAAAGTCTTTCCCCCCATCCTGACTGCAAGTTTTGATAGTGCTCATGTTATTAAATTGTACAAATTTTAAGGAATGTCCCTGTTCCTTTTCCCCCCATATGCCCTCCTTATTTTTAATGTAACTATTTTTACTTTCCTGAAAAAAGTCTTTCAGGAACACACATAAGACATTATAGTACATTTGGCCCTTGAACAGCAAGGGTTTAAACTGCATGGGTCTGCTTATATGCAGATTTTTTGCATTAAATACAGTATAGAATTAAAAATGTGTTTTCTCTTCCTTATGATTTTCTTAACAATTTCTTTTCTCTAGTTTACTTTATTGTAGAAATACAGTATATAATATCTGTAACCTATAAAATATGCCTTAATTGGGGCGCCTGGGTGGCTTAGTCGGTTAAGCGTCCGACTTTCGCTTAGGTCATGATCTCGCGGTTCGTGGGTTCGAGCCCCGCGTCGGGCTCTGTGCTGACTGCCAGCTCAGAGCCTGGAGCCTGTTTCGGATTCTGTGACTCCCTCTCTCTATGACCCTCCCCTGCTCACGCTGTCTCTCTCCCTCTCCTAGAAATAAATAAAAAACATTAAAAAAATAATAAAATAAAATATGTCTTAATTGACTGGATTATCAGTAAGGCTTCTGGTAGACAATAGGCTATTAATGTAATGTTTGGGGAGTCAAAAGTTTGGAGTTTTGACTGTGTAGGGCGTCAGTGCCCCTAAGCCTTGCATTGTTTAAGGATCAGCTATAAATGTGTATATAGTCCAAACATATATTTAGAAATGCAATGCCATAATTGTTAACATCTTTATGAGTGAGGAAACTAACAGAGAAGTGATTTGAAACTTAACTGACAGGGCCAGCATTCAAATCCAGATTTTTCAACAGCAAATCTCACAGTCTTAAATCAGCCACTCTTTGGCCTCAATTTGATTGGGAAATTATTAGAAGAGACTAATGTGATTTTCTATAATTGTCATACAGGTTTCATATAATCATTTCTATACACATCACATGTGTAAAATACATAGGGTGAAATGAATAAACAATACATGAGCATTCTCTAAAAAGTCAACAAATAAATGGAAAATAAAAGGGAATGTATTTTAAAATTATTTATATTTCAGTGTATATTTAATTTATATTACAGTACTAGTTAGATATATTTTTAAGTTTATTTATTTTTGAGAGAGAGAGAGAGAATGAGTGTGGGAGGTGTAGACACACACACACACACACACACACACAGAATCTAAAGCAGGCTCCAAGCTCTGAGCTGTCAGCACAGAGTCCAACATGGGGCTCAAACACACCAACCACAAGATCATGACCTGATCATGACCTAAGCAGTTGGATGCTTAACTGGTTAGTCACCCAGATGCCCCAGTATTTTGAATGTAAATTAGTCTTATCAATATTTCAAAGAAACAAAGGACCTCTGAGGGCATTTTACTTGAGAGTTTTATTATTAATCTGAAAAATTACAGGTTCTTGACAAGGGTAAATTGGTTGACATAAAAATATCAGGTATTTCTAGGAAACTGTGGCCAAATATCTAGTGATGATAGAGTCTAAGATTCACAAAATTATATGATTAGGGGCAGGAAGTATTTCTCTCTCTTTTTTCTTAAAAGGAACTCTGATCTTAATATGATAGGTATATTTTAAGAAAAAAATCCATTTTCTATCCTATAACGTAAATTGATTTTAATTTGATGCTCTAAATATGAGAGAACTATATTACAGGCATATCTTGTTTTATTGTGCTTCATAGATACTAAGTTATTTATAAATTGAATATTTGTGGGAAACCCATGTCAAGCAAGTCTATCATCACCATTTTCCAACAGTGTTTGCTCACGTTGTGTCTCTATGTCATATTTTGATAATCATCACAGTATTTAAAAGCTTTTAATTATCATTATGTTAATTCTGATAATATGTGGCTGGTGATCTTTGATGTTACTATTGTTATTATTTTAGGATGTCGTAAACCTCATCCATATAAGCTAGCAAACTTAACTGATGAATGTTATATATGTTTTGGACATTTCCCCATATTTTCTCTTTCTTTGAACTTCCGCATTCCCTGCAATTCAACAATATTGAAATTAGGCCAATTAATAACCTTACAATACCCTCTAAGTTAACCAACTTGTGAATGCAAAGGAAAAGTTCTTGAAGGAAAATAAAAGTAGTATTTCAGTGAACACATGAATAATAAGAAAGTGAGAAAGACTTACGGCTAATATGGAGAAAGTTTCAGTGGTCTGAATAGAAGATCAAATCAGTCACAACATTCCCTTAAGCCAACGCCCAATCCAGAGAAAGGCCCTAATTCTCTTCACTTCTTTGAAAGCAGGGAGAGGTGAGGAAGCCGCAGAAGGAAAGTTGGAAGACAGCAGAGGTTGGTTGCATAATATAAAAGTGCAAGGTGAAGCATCGAGTGCTAATGTGGAAGCTTCAGCAAGTTATCCAAGATTTAGCGAAGCTTACTAATGCAGCTGGTAACACTAAACAACAGATTTTCAATATAGACAAAGCAACCTTCCCTTGGAAGAAGATGCCATCTGGGACTTTCATGCAGCTGGTGACTTTAAGTTGAATCCAGTGCTCATTTACCATTCCAATAATCCTGAAACCCTTATGAATTATGCTAAATCTACTCTTCTTGTGCTCTGTAGATGGAACAGCAAAGCCTAGATGGTAGCACTTCTGTTGACAATATGGTTTGCTGAATATTTTAAGCCCACTGTTGAGACCTCCTGCTGAGAGAAAAGATTCCTCTCAAAATATTAGTGCTCATTGACAATGCACCTGGTAACCCAAGATGTCTAATGGAGATGTACAATGAGATTCATGTTGCTTTCATGGATGCTCATACAACATCCATTCTCTAGCCCATGGATCAAGAAATTATTTAAATGCCCAAGTCTTCTTATTGAAGAAATACATTTTATAAGGCTATAACTGTCATAGATAGTGACTCCTCTGATGGATTTTGGCAAAGCAAATTGAAAGCCTTCTAGGAAGGATTCAACATTCTACATGCCATTAAGAAAGTTCATGATTTAAGGGAAGAAGTAAAAAATATTAATGTGAACTGGAGTTTGGAAGAAGTTAATTCTATTTCTCATGGATGATTTTGAAGGGTTCAAAGTTACTTCACTAGAGGAAGTAACTGACTGTGTGGGAGAAATAGTAAGAGAACTAGAATTAGAAGTGGAGCCTGAAGATGTGACTGAGTTATTGCAATCTTAAGGTGACACTTTAACAGACAAGTTGCTTCTTATGGATGAGAAAAGAAAGTAGTTTCTTGAGATGGAATCTACTTCTGGGGGAAAAATGTGAAAATTGTTGCAATGACAACAAAGAATTTAGAATATTATATAAACTTAGTTGGCAAAACAGTGGCAGAATTTGAGAAGATTGAGCCCAAATTTGAAAGAAATTCTACTTGTAGGTAAAATTCTATCAAACAGCATTGCATGCTACAGAGAATTTTTTTTTTTTGTGTAAAGAAGAGACATTTGATGCAGCAAACTTCACTGTTGTCTTATGTTAGGAAATTACCACAGCCACCCCAACCTTCAGCAACCATGACTAGATCAGCCAGCAGCCATCAACACTGAGGCAAGACCCTCCACCAGCAAAGAGATTACAACTCAACCGAAAGCTCTGATGATGGTTAGCATTTTTTAACAATTAAATATTTTTAATTAAGGTATGTACACTGTTGTTTTAGACATAATGCTATAGCACACTTAATAGAGTACCGTATAGTGTAAATGTAACTTTTATATGCACTAAGAAGCCAACAAAATGTATTTGTCTCCCTCTATTGTGATAACTCAACTTTACTGTGGTGGTCTGGACCAGAACCTGCAATATATACCAGGTATGTTTGTAATTTGGAAACAACTCTCATAATCTTATTATTTTTTTTATTTCCTGTGGCAAAACAAAATTTCCAAGATAGCTTAATCTCTAGATTCAAAATGCTTATAGGATTTTTGAAAATGCATTAAGTTTCTATAAAATAAAGTAGTGTGAAAATCTGAAAAAACTGAGAAAAATAACATTTAAAGGTTTCCAGGAATAACATTTATCAAAGAATGAAAAGGAAAGCATTATTTCATCTAAATGAATATAAATGGTTCTAATCCTAGCATCTCTTCTTTGTTCTCCAAGTGAGGTGCAAATATTCCTTGTAGTGCTGTAGATTTATTAGGATGTGGGGAGACTTATTATAACTTTTAATATTTTTATTATTTATCCCATCCTTGAAATGTTTTACACTATTGGTATATGTTTGAAAATTTACATAACATATTAACATAGTAGAACAAAGGCATAAATTATACAGTAATGATTGTGTGTGTGCCCATGCAACTATTTTCAATTAGTGAAAATCTGTTATAGAAGATCATAATGCTAGACTTCCTCTTCCTGTCTCTTTTCTCCCACTGCTACCACATTCTCCAGCCATAGAAAAGGTGCATTGCTTTTGGTCCCTGGAAGATTTGCCCCTGTTGACTTACCTGTATACATACCTTCTCTTTATTCACTAATTCTAAATGTTGAATGTTTCAGCTTCTTTCCTGAACTTCACCATTATTTCTTTCTTTACCTTTCCTTTTTCTCCTTTCTCCTTTTTGTCCTATCTCCTTTCCCTTCCCATCATTTAATTTATCCTCCACCAGTTCATTAAAAGAAAATTTTAGATCTTTCTTATTTCCTTGTGTTTAACTGTATGTTGCAGGAGAACTTTTGTTGTTACTGTGGAGAATGAAAATTTTGTTAAAGGCAGTAATCATCACTGTGAGTTTGTACCAAAAGTGGCAAATATTTAGAGAATGAGATACTTATTGTGCTTTGAATACCATGGTAACGAAAAAATGCTTGATTATTAATAACCATTTTTACAGAAGTCCTTAATTATGAGATTATTTTAGAATTCAACAGACCACATCTTACATATGAGAAATTTTTCCAATGATAACATTTATTGAATGGCAACAGGGATAACATGGCTAGAATTAATTTGGTTTTCATATCAGATTATGTCTATATAGACAGAAACCATTAATATTAGTATATTTTGCTTTATTTAAGCATATAGATAGATAGTATGTATCTATAGATAGATACATAATCAATGATGGAATAAAATTATTTTTTCTTTGCCATGAGGTAATTGCTTTTTCATAGTAAATGCACATGTACAAAACTATATGTATGTACATTTTAAATATATGTAAATGTTGGAGGGCCTGGGTGGCTCAGTCTGTTAAGTATAAGACTCTTGGTATCAGCTCAGTTCATGATCTTGTGGCTCCTGTGTTCAGGCCCGCATTGGGCTCACACTGACAATGTGGGTCCTGCCTGGGATTCTCTCTCTGCCTCTCCTCTGCTCTCTCTGTCTCTCAAAATAAATAAACTTTAAAAGAATTAAATATATGTAAAAATTATACAGTAATAGAATTATATAAGATAAATTAATATATATAAAATATATAATAGTAATATATAGTATAATAATTTTTATATAGTATTTATTATATGTGTCATAATATGTAGTAATATTGCTTGCTCATGTATCTGTCATCATTTTCCCATCATCTAGGAAGCTATGGATGAGCTATATGGCTGTCAAACTGGGGCAATAAGTGTGATTCTGCCTTTCTCCGTGCCCACTCCCACACTCTTCCCACTTCAGCATTGCCCCAACTTCTTTGATGAAATAGTTTAGTACTTTGGATCTTCAATTTTATTTTATTTATTTTTTTAAAATTTTTTTTATTTATTTCTAGGAGAGAGAGAGAGACAGCATGAGCAGGGGAGGGTCAGAGAGAAAGGGAGACACAGACTCTGAAATAGGCTCCAGGCTCTGAGCTGGCAGTCAGCACAGAGCCCGATGCGGGGCTCGAACCCACGAACCGCGAGATCATGACCTAAGCGAAAGTTGGACGCTTAACCGACTAAGCCACCCAGGTGCCCCAGTCTTCAATTTTATTTTTAATTTCCCCTGATGTATATAGCTCTCTGTTTTAAGAAATTGTCAACTTTAGTACATATTTGTTTATTTTTGATTATTTTAAGGTAGTTTTAAATACATCGCAAAATTCATTTGTCACCACTATTTTTTCTTATTCTTCCTTTATCTTTAAATTTCATGGATTGTACCCCACTTCCATAGTCGTCTGTAGATACTATTCTATGATTTTTCAACTAGCAGTATTATAAATGAAGAACTCCTATATAAATTTGATTTGGAGCATTAATGTTTGTACACAGGCTTTTTATTTTTGTGTGTAAACTTGTATGATTCTATTTATTCTTAGAGTTCAGTGTTTTTAAAATTAGAAATGACATGACTAGTTGTGAATTTTTTTCATGAGTTCAGTCATTTCAATCTTTAAGCCTAAATGTTTCTCTCCATCTTGAGAACATTTTCTTATATTTTTGGCCTGATTTCCATCCCTCTGCATCTGTGCCTTTTTTAAACTACTATTATTTGTACTTTAGATGCTACTAATGTATTCTCTAATCTCCTCATCTTTTTCTTTATTATGTTTATTTTTTTTTTACAATTTTGCTGTGTGATTTACATATTTTTAAACTTGATTTTCCAAGCCATTAATGTAAATTACAGCTGTTTCCATCTTGTCATTCAATTCATCTACTGACTTATTTAGCTGGTAAATCATATTTTTTGTTTTGTTTTGTTTTTGGATTCAAAGACTTTTTCAAGCCACAGCAAAATTTTCTCAGTTCCTGTCATCATCATCACCATCATCATCATTTTTAAGGTCATGCTTCAGTTTCTTCCATCAGATCTACTTTGCTGAATATTCTCCTGTCTCATTTTTCTCTCCCTTGGCAACTGGCCAAGACACTAGGCAAAGGCTTACTTCCTTTGACTTTTCCATTGTAAGAAGCAGGGATGAAAGAGTAGCTCCTTCTGATTCTTAATTGCTTTCTTGGGGCCAGAAAAACTAAACATGGTTGAACCACCTGATATTATTCTATTCTTAAGGGCACCTGCAGATCTCTAGGAATAAATTCATGTCCAGACAGTGAATTGTGACTTTGCAATATAGTGTTTTTCCCAAAGTGGTCTCCAAGCACACCCCTCTCCCACAGGTGAGTAGTGCACCTGTTATCAGTCGAGACTCTAACAGACCTGAATCAGACACTCTGAAAGCCTCAGAAACCACTTGGTTCAAGAGAGAAAGATTGAATGGAGAGGAAACAAGGAGGGGGAAAGGCCTGCTTGTTTAATTAGTTTTGTTCTCAGAATCCCTTTACATCTACTTCAATAGTGTTGTCATATGAAAGTATAAATTCAAGAATATGCTTATATTCTTCCTGAGAACAGAGTGTGAGCTTTACATCTTTTAAAAAAAAAAATCTCTTCAGTAGGAGATACACAGCATACAATGTTAAGAGGTAAATAAAGATGGCAGAGGCTAGCATTTCAAAATTGCACTTACGAACATCATTGTATGTTCCATCATTTAAAAAAACTGTTTATTAAGCCTCTACTATCTGAACTTGAAACAATTTTTTCCTCATACAATGTACATCCTTTCAACTTTTGCTTTTCTTGGGGAGCTAGAGTGGCTCAGTTGGTTGAGAGTCCAAGTACATCTCAGGTCATGATCTCACAGCACATGAATTTGAACCCCATATCAGGATCTGTGCAGACAGCTCAGAGCTTGGAGCCTGATTTGGATTCTGTGTCTCTCTTTCTCTCTGAACCTCCCCTGCGCCCACTCTCTCTCTCTCAAAAATAAAATAAACATTAACTTTTACTTTTCTTTTTTTATGAGAAGTTAACAATTTCAACTATTTATACACAGATTTTTGCATTCTGATGTTTAATTTCAAAGCATAACAGAAAAATACATGAAAAATTATATTTTATATGTATTTTTGCATTTTTAAGTTAATATAATAATGTGAATACAAAGAAGCAATCTTCAATATTTTCCCAGGAAAGTGAACCAAATATATAAATACCTTTTACTAATTTGTTTTTTTTTCTTTTTTTCTTTTTTTTTTTTTAAATGTTTTATTTATTTCTAGGAGACAGAGAGAGAGACAGCGTGAGCAGGGGAGGGTCAGAGAGAGAGGGAGTCACAGACTGAAACAGGATCCAGGCTCTGAGTTGGCAGTCAGCACAGAGCCCGACGCGGGGCTCAAACCCACGAACCGTGAGATCATGACCTAAGCGAAAGTCGGACGCTTAACCAACTAAGCCACCCAGGCGCCCCACCTTTTACTAATTTGAAATGAGTTCTTAAGAATCTGTTTTTTTTTGATTCATGGAATTGAAACTAGATAGTATTTTGAACAAAATCATATTTCCACTAACCTACTAGAATAGCTCTATGGAAGGGAGTCATTTGTCAAGTAGTGAAGAAAGGAAATAGCAATAAATGCTCTTAAAGCTCAGAACTCATGTTATCCTTGGCATTAGTTATAGCCAACTTTATCTCCCCACTTTCTACAATATTTTTTAAAAATATTGTGTGGTGTCTCCTATTATAGTTAGTATCCACCAAAGGGTATCACACATAACTTGCTTATTGTAGAGAGATATCTTCTCATTAGTTTTCAGAAGCACACTCCAGAAAAGTTATAGAGCACAAACCATACCACAAAAACCAAGCTAGCAAGAAGAAAGAAACTTGTGGGAATGTCATGTGAATGCCCTCTATTTCTATAAGGACTTGGTATTCGGTACAATTCTTTGTGGAAACATAAGTATAGCTCTACAGATGATATTTATCTGACTAGGATCTGGTTTTGGATATCATATGTAGTTACAACTGCTCTTGGGGGATTTGGAGTAAAATGGAGATTTTCTCTTTGTGTATATGAATGTCTAAGGTTGAAGAAGTAAGAGAGAACCTAATTCAGAATTTGAATGCGATTTTATTCTTAACCGCTCTAAAGTATTTGTATTTTCACTGTATTGTGCATCATTGTAGGAATGCCATGGAGAATTTCTCTCAAGCCTCAGAGGGGATTAACAGGAGAAAGTGAATGGAAGTCCTGTTTTCTGTCTTCAATAAGATTAGATATTATTTTAAAATATTTTATTAAAAAATTCTACCATTACAAAACCTAAAAACAATGCTTGAGAGGGTCTGGTAATCTCAAAAGAGAGAGGTCATGATGACCAATTCCTGTAAGAGACTATTCAGATTGGGTTGAGTAAGTTACAAAACTTGCTGGTCAGAAGTACACTTTAATTGTTCTGAATATTCTAGAAAGCGAAATTATTAATTTACATTTTGGAGAGCTGGAGGAGCTCATATCAGACCAAATTTATTCTTCCTGAGAACTGTTTACAAGATAATGCCAATTATCTTTCTTCCAGGAGGAAATTTAATAGTGTTATTTTGAAGTGCTTCATAGGATTATTACAGAATTGGGCTATTCTTTTTTCACTAAAAAGTATTTAAATTATTCCTTTTCAAGCATGTAAATAAAAAACAATTGCCAAGAATACAACATTCACTAGAGAAGCACAGATTTGACAGAGCTCTCAGATACAGAAAGGCAGAGGACTTCAGCAGAACAAAAATGACTTCATAAACTGCATAGCACTTGAACTGTCTTGAGTTGGATAGTTTCCTAGTCTAAAGCAAAACTTCAGTGGATTTCAATAGGAAGAACAAGCCAATAGACAAAAAACAGCATTTAACGGCTTTATTTTGATCAAGAAGATGAGCAAATGTTAAGACACTAAGTCTTCACTGTCCAGCATGGTAGCCACTAGTTATATGTAATGAGTGAAATATGGTCAGTCCAAATTGAAATGTGCAATAAGCACTTACTATGAAAAACAGTTAAAATATTTCAATAATTTTATAGCGATTACATGTAGGAATGATAAGGACATGTGGTAATGGGTTGTTATCTGTTTCTTTCTGAGACTAGAAAAAGGCTACATAAGAACCCACTGATAATAATTTTATATGCACATATAAGTGACTATATATAGCCCCAAACCTAGAATTTGGTTCAGTCATTTTCAAGAAATGTTATGCTATTTGTAATCCTCCCAATAAAAGGAGTCTTTCAGATATCAAACTTGGTGAAACTTATCTGATTATCAGAGTAAACATTTCCAGGCCTAGAATGGACTAAATAATGTAAGCAATTTACTCCCAGATTTTGGTTAAATGAAATCATTTTCTATTTATAAGGGATCAAAGTTTTGTATCACCTGAGTGATATATAGCACTTTTGTGTCTCTATTTCTTAAGTTAATTTAATAAGTATAATTGAAAATGATTATGGATATTGCACAGAATTTGTTCTTAAGGGAACTAAAATTAAATACTATGCCAGCAAATGTACAATTAATTCATTTTTACATTACATATTTTTGACACATCTATTCTGTGAGTGTAGCACTGTTAGGAAATATAAAACACCAAATGCATTATATGTTAAGAGAGGTCACACTTTGTGACCTTCATGAATGTGTCATGTAGTATTCTAAAGTTTTACACTTACTAACTTCTTATCATCATGGCAACATTATAAGTTAGGTGCTTTTATTATCATAATTTTATAGATGAGAAAATTCAGCCAAAAGAGGTTAAGGTAACGTAACTTGCAGCTATTTAAATGGATCAAGAAGGGTCCAAACTCAGGAGGGTGGCTCCAGCAACGATATATTTAACTTTCTGGATACTGGGAGAAAGAAACTTGTGATGGAGCAGATAACAAGGGAGCAGGACAACAAAAAAGCACGTATGTATTTAGAGAATATTAACTGGCCCAGGCATGGGTACCATGGTTTGTATTGACTCAGATTCTTTGGGTGCAACAAAATCAAGTCTTTCTAACTTAAGATTTTTGGCTTGGTTGCTTTGAAAGGCCATTGGGTTTGCACATTAATGGGAACACTTGAGATGAAGTTTAGAAATGAGCAAAATGAGGCCTAAAAGTTCCAGATTTTGCTGCCATAATTAATACACTCTGGCAAGTCTTTTATTCTATTCCAGTAACTTTGAGTCGATATTAATAAAGATTCAAAGCACTGGACTTTGACCATAAACCATTAATGAAATAAACTGTGAGGACGGAAAGAACTACAATTAAATTTTGAACTTTATATAGTAGATTTGCTTTTGGTAAGTGGTATTCGAGGTGGAATCATGAAACTATATTTTAAAGGTACTGTAAGATAGAAAAAAATATGTGAGTATGAATTATATTTGGAACTAGGGTTCTCGTAATGGGGGATGGGAGCACAAATATTGAATGATAGAGAGATAGGGAAGACTCAGAATGTTGGATTTGAACTGGTGGTATCATTGTGAACTCTGGACTTAATTTCCCCACTCAGCCCACTGACAGAGCCTAGAAACAATGATATCCCACTTTCAGTACGCACAACTAGAGGTTAAATCTTAGTCTCTAAATACTATTGTCCACTCATAGACACCAGGAGTGATTAGAGAATTAACAGCTTTCAGAACTGGGGCAGGGGAAGCACACATAAAACTGTTTCATCTTATCATGGTGAAAGCAAGGAGGTGTTAAAAACTTGATACAATCATAGCAAAAGTACAGAGGACCAGCTTGAAGGGGAATCCAGTGGTGAAATTGGGCCAAATCAGCCTTAAAAAATAATAATGATAGTAATGCATATAATACATTGAATACAATGAAATCATCAGTTCATTTTAATACTAAAAGAAGTGGTGTGGGACAGAGGCTTTTCTTTACAGAAAAATACCACTTAACACATATATAAGGAATGACATGGTTAGGGAAATCATCACTTCGTAGTCACAATATAATATTTGATTCAAGCAGCCAGTATCAACTGATGCTCCAGTGCACACAAAAAGGAAAATATATGCATTGTTTAATTCTTCTATTCAAATATAGGTATTCTTTTAAAAACACATTGTTCAAAAAACAATCTTTCTTATATTCAGAGAGTTTTCAATTTACTTCATCACAAAATTGATTCCCTGGGAGCATGACTTGAAGTAGGTGTTATTTAGTGGCTATTTGGTAGTTTCTGGAGAGATGTGAATAAAGCATGACAATAGCTATAATCAACTAAAGAAAGATCACCACAGAATGATCATTTCCAATTGCCTAATGAAATATGACAGTGATATTCTCTTCTACTGCACTTATTTCTTTCAAAAAAAATGAACCTCAGAGCTAAAATTTATAAAAGAGAAAGATAATATTTACCCATTTTATAGAACAAGTAGTTATGTTCACATAGATAATGTGGTCATTAGTCTCTCAGGTTTGTATCCCTTTTGTAGCACATAAACTCATTAGTTTTTTAAATATTTGAGCCAGTAACGAAGCTCACTGAGCATTAAATTAATAAAAGATGGAAAGCTATAGTTTATTATTTAATAATCATTGTTGTAATGAATGAAATCTTGAGAGACATTACATTTGGTAGATCAGAAATACAAATTTTTATGCAAGTACTTTTATCATATTCATAGACTCAAGTTTTTTTTGAAGTTGCAATGAATGGGGAGGGGCTGATGACAGGCTACTCTCTCTGGATGAGAAACACTAGGGCTCTGAACTTAGAAAATGGCTGTGGATGGAAAGTGCTGGAAACTTTGTGTAGGGAACAGATTAAGAAAACAGAGATGACAATAGTAGGAGTTTTCCCCCAATAATTTAGAGGTGTAAGTCTTTGATAAAATCCTCTCAGTTATATTTTGATATTTTTACTTATTAGGTTTGTTGAAATAAAAAATGGAGATCAGCCTTGAAAATACCCTGATCAGATAAAACCAGTTTAGTCATACAACAAAGCTTAATTTCATTTATTTTGCAAGACTAACTTGACCTTATGCCTCTGCAAATCATAAGCAAAACTTACACTGTTTCCCAAGGTTGACATGAGGTAACCTGGGCCAATTACTTATCGTTTAAAAAAATTCTAATGTTGTAACTAATCCTTGTGAAGAATAAATGATTACTGCTGTCTCACTATATATCACAATATACCCCTGAGCCCCATCCTATGTTTGAGTCTGCGTGCTCCAAATTTGCAAACTATCTTTTTGGTATGTGCACAAGAAACTTTTCTAATTACTATTTTGTTGATTCATTGGTTTTACTTCTAAACTTTTCGTAGTTGTGTACCTCTGGATGAATCATGTTCGCCTTTTGCTTCAATTTCTTAATCTGTATAGACATTACTATTATCTGCCTTTTAGGATTGTTGTATTAAAGAAGATACTTTATTTATTTCACATAGATCTTCCTGACAACATATTTAAGGCTTAATGTTATTTATATATTTGGTTTAATATGGGGGTGAGGGAGGAGAAAGAATGTCCACAAAAATCTGTTCTTTTTTTTAATATTTTTATTTATTTCTAGGAGAGAGAGAGAGAGCGTGAGCCGGGGAGGGTCAGAGAGAAAGGGAGACACAGACTCCGAAACAGGCTCCAGGCTTGCAGTCAGCACACAGCCCGACGTGGGGCTTGAACCCACGAACCGCGAGATCATGACCTAAGCGAAAGTTGGACGCTTAACCGACTTAGCCACCCAGGCGCCCCCACAAAAATCTGTTCTAAATTGAATTTTAGGTTTGGGGACATTTTTCTCTTTCAACAATTTGTTCCTAAAGTTCATCTGTTCCGTTTCTCTCTCAAGAATTTCTATGGCTTTTCTTTCAGTTTCTTATTATAATGTAGGTAGTAGATGAAAGCTCCAGAAGATTCCATTCTCTTAATGCTGATACTGTTGTCAGTTTATATGAAATTCAAATTGTAAGGAGTACTGATATTTTTTAAAATAAATCATAAGCTTTGTTCCCAACCAAGTTAAGTACTAGTTTTTGTAATTTTAACTTTATGCAATTTGTCTAGGTTTATGTAGTTTTCAGTAATGTCACATGTTGTGATATCAGTTATCAACGTTGGATATGTATAGTGTATGTTCATTCATGAACAGAGATAGTAGTAATCAACTAATAATGATCAATGACATTCACTCAATTATCTGAGAAAAGATGGAGTTTTAGTACCTAATATATATAAGTATAGGGAGATATAAGGAATATACATTATGGCAATAAATATATTTGGTCTCTGACATGCTGAAATGGAAAACACCAATTATACTAGGAAACTCTTTAGGAAAAAAGAAATATTTTTAAAACTTAATAATTTACCTCCATTTTTCTCCTTACAGGATGATCAGTTATAATGATTTTAAAAATAATATTTTACCTAAAATAATTTTAAGTTTAGAGAAAATTGCAAAATAGCCCAGGGATTTCACATACACCTCATAACAAGTTTGCCCTACTGTTAAAATTGTATGTTAGAATGATACATTTGTTAAAATTAATTAACCCATAGTAATACATTATATAAACTAAAGTACATCTTTTATTCAGATTTCCTTTGTTTTTCCATAATGTCATTTTGCTACTCCAGAATTCCATCCAGACTATCATAATACATGTAATCATCATATCCTTTAGGCAATTCTAAGTTGTGACAGTTTCTGAAACTTCCTGTGTTTTTAATGATCTGGGGTATTTTGAGCCTTCCGATCAGCCATTTTATAAAATGTCCCACAGTTCATTGAAGTCTTATGATTAGACTGAACTTATATGGTTTGGGGAGGGAGATCACAGAGATAAAGTATCATTCCCATCATATGGTATCAGGGGTTCATGCTATCAATATGACTTATCTCTGTTGATGTTGGCCTTGATCACTTGAATGAGAGTGTTTGTCAAGTTTAGCCACTTCAAAGCTACTCATTTTCTTTCTCTTTCTATACTGTGTTCTTTGGAAGTAAGTCATTATGTGTATCCCATGATTAAGAAGTATGGACTTATGCTCTACCTGCTTAAGAGCAGAGTAGCTACATAAATTATTTGGATATCTTCTGCATGGGATATTTTTCTCTTCTCACCCACTTATGTATGTATGTATGCATGCATGTATGTGTGTAGTTATTTATATTCCACACAGACTCATGGATATTTATTTTATATTTTGGATTATAATTTAATATAATTATACTACTATAATTTATAATTTTTATTTTCTTGCTCAAATTATTTCAGCTTTTATGTAGTAGTTCATTTTGAGAGGAGGGGATCTAGAATCTGAGTCATGTAGGTACTGTGCACTTATGTGAGGGGATCTCCAATAAAAGCCAAGACATCAATGCTCACATGAGATTCCCTGGTTGACAACACTTATCATGTGTTCTCACATGTCATTCTGGGAAAATTAAGTGCATTCCTGTGTGACTCTCTGGGTAAGAATATCAGGAAACATGTGCCTGTTTTCTCCTGGACTTTGCCCCATGTATCATTTCATTTGCTGATTTTAATCTGTATTCTTCCACTGTAATAAAGTTTAATCATGAATGAACAGCTTTTTCTGAGTCCTGGGAGTCTTTCTAGTGACCCATCAAGCCTGACGGTTGTCATGGGTACTCCATCACAAGCTCTTAACATACTAATCATAATTATTTTTATTTCCTTTCTGATGACCCCAACATGTATGTCATATCTGAGTCTAGGTCAGATGATGGTGGTGTTTTTGCCCCACTGTGTGTCTTGTCTTTTTGCATACCTTATAATATTTTGTTGATTATATTCATGTACTGGGTTGTACTGTGTATTAAGAAATAATATGTTCATCTGCCTTGGAGTTGGATTGTATTTAATATTTGTAGTTGTAGTTACAGGGACCAGAGTGTTCGAATTCTTCTAATGTCCTTGTTTTTGTCTTCTATCCTGTCCTAGAGGCTTCCTATTATTGTTCCTGAGAGACAGTCTGTACTTTGGAGCTCTTTCAGTTATTATATGAGAGCCCTTTTGGTATGATGGTCAGATGTTGGGGAGGGGAAACTTTCTATAATCTTTTGATTAAACCTTAGTCATTTTTTTATGTTTATTTTTTTTAATATTTTTTATTTTATTTCTAGGAGAGAGAGAGAGACAGCGTGAGCAGGGGATGGTCAGAGAGAGAGGGAGTCACAGACTGAAACAGGCTCCAGGCTCTGAGCTGGCAGTCAGCACAGAGCCCGACGCGGGGCTCGAACCCACTAACCGCGAGATCATGACCTAAGCGAAAGTCGGACGCTTAACCGACTAAGCCACCCAGGCGCCCCTTATGTTTATTTTTTATTTTGAGAGTGAGAGAGCGAGAGTGCAAGATCCCAAGCAGGTTCCACAAGAAAGCCCACACGCATCTTGATTTTGGCAAGATCATGACCAGAGCAGAAATCAAGAGCCTGATGCTTAACCAACTGATCCATCCAGGTGTAATCTTTTAGTGGGATTTTGACTTGGACCCTGTCATTCACAAGTGTGCCTGACCCTCTTCCACTTTATAGCTTTTTTTTTCTTTTAACTTTTCCCTTCCCTGTCTGCAGTATTGCTAATTCATATCCTTAATGCCCTGTCCCCTTTGATTATAGTTTCTTCCCTATAGGTGAGACCCCTTTGATTATAGTTTCTTCCCTATAGGTGAGACCCCTTTGATTATAGTTTCTTCCCTATAGGTGAGACAAGAAGGTAGGAGGGGCTGCAGTGGATAGGAATTCCATTCCCCCAGCTGGGATAGGGTTTCAAAATTTTGCTTAGGCAATTAGTACCCCCCCACCCCCCAGAAAGTAAGCTCTGGGAGTGTCTCACATTGGTGACTCTTCCCCTTCTCCTGCCAGAGCTACAAAGAGGACTTTCCTGGACCCTTGCAGTGAGCGCCTCTTAGGATTCTTGGAAGGCCTATGGAAGTGCAAGCTCCTCTAAGGCTGCCGTCCTACTTCCCTACTAGTCTATTCTCCGTCTTGAAATTACCATGTTTCTTCACGTTAATGACTCTATACACTTTTGCTTCAGATAAGCAAATCGTGGTTGCCATACTTTTCTGAATATATCTCTTTCTCCAGATGTTTGGGGTGGCATTTGGCCAATGACCTCAATTCTCTGATAGGTCCAAACAAAGTCACCAATTTTCAGTTTATACGGCTTTTTTTTTTCATTGAGAGGATGAGAGTGAAGACTTCCAAGATCTTTAGATGTCAGATGTTGAAATGTCAGATCTTTAGATGTTGAAATTAGAAGTCTTCTAATGAATTTCTAGAACGTATATTTATGCTATGATTTGTGTGCCACTGAAGCAATGATTTTCGCTATGTATTGTTTTATACATATATGTGTATTTCACAGTCTATTCAATAAAACATTGTGTATTAAAATGATTAAGTGAGATTAGAATAGACTACATTTCATATAGGAACATTAAAAATCAAGACAGGTCTTCTAGAAAGGTGAAACAAAAATAGAAAAGGTGCGGTGTTTTTAACACATGGTTGTATTTTCCAGTCAAGGAAGGAGATGAGACATGATTGCTTACTGAGAAATACAGTTTGCAGATGTAGGTAGGTAGTCCAGAGGGAGCAAATGGAGTTCTATTATTTGGATAGCATCATGACAAGACTGTGCCTGTGGAAGCTTATAAGGCGTTATTGCACAAAGAGCAAGAGAGTTAAAAGCAAGGCAAAACTGACTGTATAAACAAAGATTATAATGGTCAAGAAAACATTGTATCAAGTATTGGTTGATGAAACACAGCTGCTGAACAACGAGTATTTCAAAAATTTTCTATTGGCTAAGCCATCTTATTTGTGGCTCAGTGTGCTTCATAATCCTTAAATGTGTTCACCAAACAGACATAACCATTCAGTATAAGAAATTGCAATTTATGGTGTAAGGTATTTTTAAGATTTGAAATAATTTCAGTTGTTTTATTTTTTAAATATTTTAAATGTTTTTTATTTATTTCTCAGAGATAGAGAGAGACAGCATGAGCAGGGGAGGGTCAGAGAGAGAGAGGGAGGCACAGAATCTGAAACAGGCTCCAGGCTCTGAGCTGTCAGCACAGAGCCTGACACGGGGCTCAAACCCACAAACTGTGAGATCATGACCTGAGCTGAAATTGGACACTTAACCAACTGGGCTACTCAGGTGCCCCAAAGCCTCCTTATTTTAAATACAAACTCTAACAAGAAATTGGCAAACCATAATTGGTTCTCAATGGAAAATGGAGACCAGCTGGACATCAGTATTTTTTCCCTGAAGTATATAGGGATTGTTAAAATATATTACATATCTTTCAAGGCCTGATTTTACCAAAAAGAGATGTGTTGAGTAATTAGTTAAAATATATATATATTATATATATATATACTATATATCTATATAATATATATTCTATATATATTAGTTGATTCTTATTACACACACACATACACACACACCTGTGTGTTGTACCTAGATTATGGAGACTAAAATACCTGTTTTAGATGCATTCAGAGGAACAAAGAAGAAGAAAAATTAATAATTTTTGTTGAGCTTCTCTTTGGAGAAGTAAAACTAGAGCTGAGGTTTGAAAATAAACAGAATTTACCTGGATAGGGAATGAAGAATGAAGAATTCTCCCAGCAGAATGAACATAATGAGTGCAAAAGCACAGAGATGCGAGTGTTGTTGGAGAATAGATTGGGTGTGAGCTGGAAAGTAGTTTGATCTGAGACAGATTATGTATACTAGGGTCATTTCCATGAAGGGCTTTTGTCTCATGCTAAGAATTTAGAGCTTTATCCTAAAATCATTGAAGAATCATTGGGAGGAACTTTAGAGGTAGAGTGATACTGCTAGATAAAGGTTTTTAAAATAATTTTAGGAAGCTAATATTTATAGTAGAGGTAAGCTGCATGGTAGAGAGAGGTAGGAGAAGTTAGAAGGAGAAATATTGGTTAGTGTATTTCCCTTAATTCATTTGGTTAACATACAAAAACAAATTTATCAGTTAATTTGAATTCTACAGACCTAAGTGAAGTGATACCCCAAAAAGAAAAAGATAAGAAAAAAATATTTTATAGCCCATATAAAATGTTACAGTACCATTAAATGGAAGCTCTTGAATTCTTTAAAACTGGTAAAAAAAAAAAAAGACAGTCTATGATCTGAATTTGTAGTTTCATCAGGTGAGTATTTTCTTTTTTCTTCCTCGGTATCCTTGCAATGAAAGGGGGGGTTGTTAAAATATTTACCTGCGGTTATATGTCTCTGTATCCATGATGTGATTGTACGGTCTTTGAAGTCTGTGATATGGCATGTGGTGGCTGAATTATGATTAGTCAGTTGGTTTTCCTCCCAAAGTTGCAAAGGGCTTCTACTAGGTTAATATGACTATTTTCACTATTTTTTTACTATTCAATATTTTTACTTGTATGAATAGTTACCAAATGAGCAATGGGACATCCTTAGTTCTATGCTCTCAGAGCCTTATTTACATGAGGAGATACTAGCTAAAAACTCAGAAAAACAGGCTGCATTAGTTTACATTAAGTATTAAATAATAGAACCCTGTTTCCTATATATCACCGGATAATAATGTTTTTTTCTCTAAGAGCTGGTTATCAATTCAGAGGCCACGTATAACATTGATGTAAGTAAAGTGGAACACAACAGAGGAGATAATTATCCAGAATATTCAGCCTGAATTGTTTAGAGTTATGTATGCCATGCTTCCTGCAATGGGGAAGTGACATTTATTTTAATGAATATAATGCCACCAGCTATAGGTGCTTTTGCAGTAAACTACTTGGAAGAATCAAACAGAAGGATATGTTGTCAAAATTTTAAAAAAGGACATATTCTCAGTTTTTCTGGCTTCTGCAATATCGTATATATTGTGTTATAGCTAAATGCTAGCTACTGGAGAGAGCAGTATTATCATTGTTAAAGCCTTGGTCCAGATCCCTTCTGACCAAATGTATTGGTAGTAGGCAAGTCAGTTACAATTGAAAAATTGCTACATTGTGTTTTCAATCTTCACCGGTTACCTCAGTAAACAGAGCCTTCTTTACCTTCAGAATTCCTATTGAACATATTGTTTATGATAAATTCACTCATTTATTTAACAAGTTACCAAGATCATTTATGTACCTGAAAGTACAATATTATATTGGTCTCATTCCTTGAGGAATTCAGAATACAGTGGACAGAATGAACAGCAAATCAACACTATATTTTGTTGTGTGAGAAGTGCTGTATTTGGGATATAGAGAAGATTCTTAGGAGACATTAAATAAGGAAATTTTATGCAAGTTTGGAAGAGGAAATCCTTCCTAAAGCATTTGACATTGGGAAGATGAATTGTGCTAACTTGGAGATGAGTTAGTGGTAAATGTGTTCAAGGAGAGAAAATACCATCTATGAAGTCACAGACCCATGAAATGGGTTGGTTTCTCTTAGAGAGAAGACTGCATGTGAAGAGTTGAAGCTAGAAAAATGTAGGAATGAATCAGATCACCATATGTCCTGTATGCTAAACTAAGGAGCTCAGATCATAGAGTATCATCAAAGGTTTTTAAGAAACAGTGTAGGGGCGCTTGGGTGGCTCAGTCGGTTAAGCATCTGACTTTGGCTCAGGTCATGATCTCAAGGTTTGTGGGTTCAAGCCTGTGTTGGCTCTGTGCTGACAGCCAGCTCAGAGCCTGGAGCCTCCTTCAGATTCTGTATCTCCCTCTCTTTGATCTCCCCTGCTCACACCTGTCTCTCTCTCTCTCTCTCTCTCTCTCTCTCTCGGAAATAAATGAAACAGTTAAAAAATAAGAAATTACATTTAAAGAAACAGTGTGATGATAAAACACCAGTGGCTGAGGGGAGAATACCTGGGAAAGAATGAGCCTGAAGAAAGGGTCCTGCTTAACAGCCTAGTGCAGTGACTCATGTGCAAAGCCTTACAGAACTGGAAGAAAGTCCTCAGCTCTTAATTTTCATGGGTCATGAGCACTCCTTCCTGAGTCTGATGAATGTTGTGCACTCTGGCATTGCATACTCACATTCATTTGTGATAAGAGAGAAAACACTATTCCACAGATTGCAGGGTTTGCTCTTATGAGGGGGAAAAAAAAGTCAGTAATGAGACCATGCTTCACTTCTCTGGAGATTTCAGGCTTCTGAGTTATGTGTATAATGCAGGGTAAGAAGATGGTGTGAATGCTAAGCCATGAAAGTAAGACATGGCAAAAAGGACTATATAGAGAATAAAATTACTTCTCTCAAAATAAATTTAAGAACTGAATTCAACAGAGGAAGTACCTGGGGTACCTGTGTAGCTTAGTTGGTTGAGTGTCCAACGTTTTATTTTGGCTCAGGTCATGATCACAAGATTGTGGGATTGAGCCCTGTGTTGGGCGCTGTGCTGAGCGTGGAGCCTGCTTAGGATTCTCTTTTTCTTTCCTTCTTACCCTTTTCCTGCTGGAGTGCTCTCTCTTTCTCAAATAAAAAGAAAAAAAATAGAGGAAATAACAGAGGATTTTAAATTACTGCCTTACCCCAGAAAACTAAATAAATAAATGGATCCATTACCAATGACTTTAGAAAATTTTTAAGTGTAACGAAAATTGTCAAGCAAATATCCATCTTTTTCTCCCCCTTCCAAAATAAGTATCCCCAAGTATCTTCATGGGGGAATTCTATGAAACTGTTAAAAACTAATAACTATAATGTAAATGGAATAGAGTACAGAAAAAGAAAAAATCTTCCACATTATTATCATACAGGAAGCATAATAGTCATAAAAAAGACAGACAAAAATAGTTCAAAAAGTTTTAGATCAGTGTCAATATGAATATTGATTTAAAAAATCCCAGAAATATATCTTGGTAACATAATCCAGTGTAAGATAACTTGAGCAAGTGGAATTTATTCCAGAAATGGAAATGCACTTCCATAATTCATAATATAAACATACCTAAAGAGAATGCGATCTCATACAATCATGTCCACATATATCAAAAGGGCATTTGATTGAATATAGATTTCTGATAAATTCTCTTAAATGTTTCTTTTGGGGCATGTGGTGGCTCAGTAGGTTAAGCATCTGACTCTTGATTTTGGCTCAGGTCATGATCTCATGGTTCATGGGATCGAGTCCAGTGTCAGGCTCTGTGCTGTTAGTGAAGAGCTTTCTTGGGATTCTCTGTCTCCCTATCTTTCTACCCCTTCCCCACTCTCTCACTCTTTCTCAAAAAATAAATAAATAGAGAGAGGGCAAGATGGCGGAGAAGTAAGGAGCTCCGTACTTGCACTCGCGCCCATACATCACACAGAAAAGATCTGAAGCCATTGGAAACCTT